>NC_059372.1:3562787-3617787 GCF_019703515.2 Myxocyprinus asiaticus
TGTATGATATTTAAAACGATAGGTCAAAGAGAACAGAACCGTGTAGACACTGAGATGAGATGCAGAGGAGCTTTGGAGAGCGGTCACCTCTCAGGTGCGTTTTTATTGGCTGTTTTTCTCTACTTCTTTAGCGTTTGCATGACAAAACAAGAACAAGAATGGCAGTATTATTACTGGTTGTTTTCTCCTGATCTGTGAGGTTGCAGATGTCCTGTATTAAAAAAAGTTGAAACCCAACTAAGATGGTTTTACCTGGTATAAACTGGTCTTACTTACTGACAAGTGCCCAAAACCTCTTTAAAACCATCAAAACAAACCAGCTTGACCAGGCTGGATAACCAGTTAATTCGGGTTCGGGCTGGTGGTTTAAGCTGTTTTTCCAGGGTGAAGATGCCTGTTCACATGACAGATCAGACACCAGGCAAAAGCTTTTGTGTTTTTAAACGCTGTGATTAAACTGGTTTTAGTTTTTTTCCTGATTGCGACACTAGATGGTGATGTGTTGTACTGTGTCATTGTAGTAAATATGATCTGTGAACAAGTGCTTGACATAGTTGTCTATTGTGGTCACTGCCACTGATGATTTGAAGTATATAATTAGGTTTACAGTAGCCACAAATCTATTTATTTACTTAAGTCACGCTTAAAAAATGTCTGAATGTCAAAAGCGTCATCTGTACATAACTTGGTGTTCATATAGAATGAACTTAACTATTTAAGGTAACTCAATGCAAGTAGACTTAACTTACATTTGCTATTTAAATGTTGTTGTTTCACCTTAATAATTTTAATTAAATGGACTTGACCAATAATTAAACAAATAATTAAAGCACATGGCATTGTGAGTATTCCCCATAGCCTCAGTTATGTACTCAATCTTTTGAGTTATTAACACTTAAAATCTTAAGTCTATGGCTTTTTAAGAAAAATAAGTTCCAGCAACATAGATATTTGAGTTCTGAGCTCAAAACTTAATTAAGACAACTTGATTTTTCCTGTAATGACAACATTAGGGTTTACAGTGTATTGTTTTATCCTTACAAGGTTCATTTTGCGAAATATTTTGCTTTAAAAGTGTGCTTGTATTTTTTCCAAAGTTAAAACACTTATATAAGTTAAATAATATAAGTAAGCCATTTGTAGGTTTATTTCCCCCCAAAATGTAAACACTATGTCTCTGTGGTGCTTTCAAAACATTTCTGTTTGTTTTGAGCGGCCCGACACAGCAAAATGGACTCAACCAATGGCATGAGTTTGGGGCGGGATTACCTGTTTGGCCTGACCAGTGGAAGACGGGGAGTTTTCAGAAAACCTGTCAATATTTTTGCAATTCAATTTGGTTTCGCTAATGGCGCAGGAATTACATACTTCAGCTTCAAAATAAATGCTACTTGATTTTAAATTGTTATCTACTGCAAGGGTTGCCAACTGTCCCATATCAGCAAGGACGTCCTGTTGACGGTGTCCCATTAATAGCGCTGGGAACTCAAGGGGGAGCCCCGTCCCATATTGCACCACTCAAAATTCTCAAGCCTGTCGAAAAGTTGGCAACGCCATTTTTAAGAGCGACTTAACTCAAAGGTTTTCAAAGTGGGGTTTGGGGACCACAAGAGGTTGCTGGGTGGTCTATGGAAAATTTCAGGGAAAAACAGCGTAAAACATGAGAAAAAAAAAATAATGGACATTTTCCGAATTAGACATTTTTACCGCTTTCTAAAGCACCACCACTGCTTTCTAAAGTCTGGTCAGAAATCACGATTTTTCTATTGATAGCTATAGTTTTTAACTATAAGAAATAAAAACTTAAATCAGACTGGAACTGAAAATGTTTCTCTTTAGGTTTAAACATCTAACATTACTCTACATCACTCCGTGCCGCCAAATCAGTGCTGACCCACAAGGCATGGACTCCTGAAGGTGTCCTCTGGTATCTGGCACCAAGACATTAGCAACAGATCCTTCAAGCCCTGTAAGTTGCGAGGTGGAGCCCCCGTGGATCGGACTTGTTGGTCCAGCACATCCCACAGATGCTCAATTGGACTGAGGGGATCTGGGAAATTTGGCAGCCAGGGCAACACCTTGAACTATTCATCATATTTCTTAAACCATTCCCAAACAATGTGTGCAGTGTGGCAGGGCGCATTATCCTGCTGAAAGAGGCCACTGCCATCAGGGAATACCATTGCCATGAAGGGGTGTACCTGGTCTGCAGCTATGTTTAGGTAGGTAGCACCTGTCAAATTGACATCCACATGAATGGACGGAGCTAGGGTTTCCCAGCAGAACATTGCCCAGAGCATCACACTCCCTCCACCGGCTTGTCGTCTTCCCACAGTGCATCCTGGTTCCATCACTTCCCCAGGTAAATGGCGCACACATACACAGCCGGGACTCATCGGACCAGACGACCTTCTTCCACTGCTCCAAGGTCCAATTCCAACACTCGTGCCCCCATTGTAAGAGCTTTCGACGGTGGACAGATCGTCATGGACTCTCTGACCAGTCTGCAGGTTCGCAGCCCCATACGCTGCAGGGTACGATGCTCTGACCCAGTTGTCTGGCCATAACAATGTGGCCCTTGTCAAAGTCGCTCAGATCTTTACTCCTGCCCATTTCTCCTGTATTCAACACGATGACCATGAGAACTGACTGTTCGCTTACCATCTAATCTACCCAGACCTTGACATGTGGCCTTGTTAGGAGATGATCAACATTATTTGATTCTTGTTTTGGATGTTTTGGATCATCATATATATACTGTATATATCTTTTATTAATTTATTTTTTGGCTTCAGTACAATGACAATATAAAAGCCAGTTATTTAATTTTTCAAACAATATGTTGTCTTAATATCAAGCTTGCTTTATACATTAAAATATACACCCAGCAAACAGAACATTCCCCTAACGTTAGTGTACGGTTCCCATTTGGTTATTTTTTTTAGGAACCAATTCCTAATGTTTTAGGAACATTAAACGAACATTCCTAGAGCGTTGCAGGATGTTTTTTATACAGAATGTTCTCTAATGGCTATTTTTAGGTTTTATTTGTATAACCAGGGCTTGAGTTGAGGGGGGATGTGAGGGGAATAATAAGAACTTGCTGCCTTTATATTTCAGGATACTGCAAAGGGAACCATCATATATGGGCATCAAAAAGTTTGAAAACTCCTGAATAACATTTGGGCCACTGTATGTTGTCGTTGTCACTGTGAATCGTCGTTGTTTTCTCAGTAGTAGCCTACATTCTGCATTTCCCAGTGCGACATTGATCTAATGAGGTCAAATGAAGTGTGTTCCCTGGAGAGAGTGACCGTAGAGTGCATCTAGAAAAAATATGAGCTCATGGTTGCGTCTGAAGAGTTGACATCTGTTTCTACACATGCCGATTGCAGACCATACCCCTCTCTCCTGACGAGAGGGGCGCGGGGTTTTAGGAAACAGTGCTGTCATTGTATTCCAGTGGAGTCACCGCTCATTTTTCTATTCTGGAATTACACATCCAGGAACCATTACAAGAGCGTTTTTCATATGTGTCCGCCATGTAATGGCAAACATAATATTTTCCGTTGGTCTTCCACTTTCTTCCAGTGCCTTGGAAGCAGAATGGTGGTCTGGCAGTGACGACTGATTACAAACGCATGAACCAACCCCCCCCCCCCCCAAAGCAGAGCTGGGCCGTGGCCACATTTCTACATTATGTAAAGCTCTGGCTGTGTTTATTCTACTGTAGGATGTGGCTTGACACCTCCAGTGTGGAAGTACTGAGCTCTTCATACAGACTGTGCTCTTATCCATGTATTCTGGATTGTTTGTTCTCTGGCCTTTCCTGTCATAGTTCACTGAGACTATGTGATGTCATTTCCTGTCTCTCTTCTCTCTGTAAATTAACTGCGGCTGAAACCACAAAAGTGTTTTATCACCCTCTTCCCCCAGTGTTTGCACCAGGACTATTGTCATTTCTTAACCACAAAAAAGGCCTGTCATGTGTCAATCAGATTCCATTAAATGTCATGAATTACTTGATAAGTTATCATAAGCCATAACTTATTCACCTCTCAATAGAACATTTTAAATAATACAAAGATAATGTGTAGAAACTTTTACATTTTCTGAAGTCACAATGTTAGGGTGTTCTGGGTGGTCGGAAGGACATTGCTAAGTGGTTGCTAAGGTGTCATGAGTGATTGCTAGGGTGTTCTGGGTGGTTCCGAGAGTGTTCTGGGTGATTACCAGGGTGTTGCAATGCAGTTGCTAGGGTGTTTTGGATGGTTGCCAGGGCATTCTACAGTATGTGGTCGCTAAGGTGTTCAGGGTGGTTGGAAGGGCTTTGCTATGCATTAATAAGGTGGTTGCTGGGGTGTTATATGTGTTTACAATTGTGTTCTGGATGGTTGTCAGGACATTGCTAAGCAGATTCTAAGGTGTTATACGTGGTTGCTACGATGATATGGGTGGTTGCTAAGGTGTTATTAGTGGTTGCTAAGGTGTTATGAGTGGTTGCTAAGGTGTTATGGGTTGTTCCGAGGGTGTTTCGGGTGGTTGGAAGGGCATTGTTATGCGTTACAAAGGTGGTGTTAGTGGCTGCCAAGGTGTTCTATGTGGTTACAAAGGTGTTCTGGAAGGTTGCCAGAACATTGCTAAGCAGTTTCTAAGATGCTATGAGTGGTTGCTAGGATGTTCTGGGTTTTTTGATAGGGTGTTCTATGTGGTTACGAAGGTGTTCTGGATGGTTGCTAGGGTGTTCTGTGTGGTTGGAGGGGCATTGCTAGATGGTTGCTACAGTGTACTGGGTAATTGAAAGGGCATTGCTAAGCAGTTGCTAAGGTGTTATAAGGTTTTGCTAGGGTGTTCTGGATGGTTGCCAGGGCATTGTTAAGTGGTTACTAAGGTGTTATTTGTGGTTGCTAGGGTATTCTGCATGGTTGTTAGGGTGTTCTGTGTGGTTGCTAGGGTGTTCTGGATGGTTGTCAGGGCATTGATTAGCCATAGCTAAGATGGTATGAGTGGTTGCCAGAGTGTTCTGGGTGGTCGCTAGGGTATTGCTAAGTGGTTACTAAGGTGTTATAAGTGGTTGCTAGGGTATTCTGGATGGTGTTTAGGGTGTTCTATGTGGTTGCTAGGGTGTTCTGGGTAGTTGTCTGGGTGTTCTATGTGGTTGCTAAGGTGTCCTGGATGGTTGCCGGTGCAGTGCTAAGTGGTTGCTAAGGTGTTCTAAGTGGTTGTTTGTGCGTTTCTATCCAGTTGATAGGGTGTTCTGGGTGATTGGAAGGGCACTGCTATGTGGTTACTAGGGTGTTATGAGAGGTTGCTAGGGTATTCTGGATGGTTGTTAAGGTGTTCTATGTGGTTTCTAGTGTGTAATAAGTGGATGGCAAAGTATAATACTTATGACAATAATACTTAAGTAAAAGCAACAGCTATAGTGGTGTGAGTGGATTCTCCGGTCATGTGATATTTTCAGCTTTTATAGATCAGACAACTGTTCACACCTGCTATAGATAAATATTTTGGATATGTTCATCCTCAGACTGTAATGGAAAGTGTGTTTACCCTGAGTGATGTTCAACTGACAAGTGTGTGGGATTAGAGCTGTGTACACTCTGGATCCTTGACTGTTTAGTTTGTGTGATAAATACAAGTGAGTTGTGGTCATTCAAGTTGCTGTGGAAACGAGGAGATTCACTCCTGAATGAGGTCATGACATCACACTCTAATGTAACAAGAAACCAGACAGAGAGCTGATAGTAAGATAATGTTCTATTGCAGATTTTTTTTTTTTTTTTCCTTAAAGGAATCAAAACTAATATGTTTTATGCAAATATAATATGTAATATAATAATGCATTAATTTCTCTACATTTTGTCTTTCCGTCCACACTGAGGCGGCTTTTTGAAAACGCTCTACAAAGTGGATCAATTTGAAAAGTAGTGTGGACAGGAAAAACAGAGAGTCATGTGATCCATTCAACCCAAAACAATAAAGATGGCGGCCCATGTTGTAGCAGGTTTTGATGCGAGCGCTTAGCGTCTTACTGTGCGTGCATACACAACTGCTATGAAAGACTGGACTATTTATCTTCGGGAGTTTAGACACATAAAGATATCTTTATAATCTTCAAACTAGAGTTATACAAATGCAGGTATCTCCAGACCTCCTCACAGATGTGCTCTTTTTTTTTTTTGTGGATTTTTTCCCCTTTTTTGGAATTTGGAATGCCCAATTCCCAATGCGCTCTAATTCCTCGTGGTCACGTAGTGATTCGCCTCAATCCGCGTCTGAGACCATCAGCCCACGCATCTTATCACGTGGCTTGTTGAGCGCGTCGCCACGGAGACATAGCGCGTGTGGAGGCTTCACGCCATGCACCGCGGCATCCATGCTCAACTCATCATGCGCCCCACCGAGAACTAACCACATTAAAGCGACCATGAGGAGTTTAACCCATGTGACTCTACCCTCCCTAGCAACCGGGCCAATTTGGTTGCTTAGGAGACCTGGCTGGAGTCACTCAGCACACCCTGGGATTCAAACTAGCGAACTAGCGAACTCCAGGGGTGGTAGCCAGCGTCTTCACAGACAAGCTCTTGACCTGCACATCCACTGTTGTTGTTTCTACCATTGTCTCCTAATTACCCACTAATTAGTACAAATAATTCCAGGCGCATGCGCATTCTGCGTGTTCAAAGACGCGCGGTTAGAAAAATTGGGCTGCGCGTGTTCAGTGCTCGTGCACTCTGCTGATGACAAAATTTGTGTCACACACCCAATATAATGTATAACACTTTTTTTTCTTGCAACCAAAAACACTCCAAATTTAATATTTCACTACCATTTTCCACACTCTCATTGACCATTGCTATTGTACCTTTAACCTCGTACCTTTAACCTGACTGATCTCAGTTCAGGAGACTCTGTGTTGTCAGTAAAGGGTTAAACTTTCGATGCACGGAGTCATGTGACAAAATAACATGGCACTGATCATAGAGGAGTTTGTGTTTGGGAGAAATGCCAACAAAACTGTATATTGTAAGAAATCTAATTAAGTTTTTACATTGAAACCTGTTTGAGTCAAAAGATTAGAGTCTCTAGTTTCATACAATATGGCATTTTTACAATTGAGCGATTTATCACGAAATGGCACGCTGTTAAAGACAATGACCACATACGTGGACTGTAGGCTCAGTTTCAGTTAAAATTTACTGTGCATTATCACATTGAGAATCAATGGGTTCATCCAAAAAGTGGAAAATGTTGCTTTCAGAGGCTTTATATGGAGTTAGGATGAAAATGAGGTGTATTTTGAACTGTTCTGAGACTAGTGCAGACAGACAGCACACTGGAGTTAAAGTCATTCACTAAATAGGGAGCAAGGGAGGATCCTTTAGCTTTCTATAGTGAAGTGCATTCGCTCCTAAAATCTGACCAAAAGTTCAGTTTCAGGCTGCAGATGATGTTTGGATCACTCAACGGGTTTGACAGACATGGGACAATGGTTCAATTGCTTAGTGTTATTTAAAATTTCACAACTTAGTCTCACTGTCCACATATGTGGACATCAGTTTTTAGGAAAACTATTTGGTCACATGCTGAATGACTCCAGTCAGGCTTCCTAGGCAGGGTAGAGTCACATGGGGTAACCTCCTCGTGGTCGCTATAATGTGGTTCTCTCTCGGTGGGACGCGTGGTGTGTTGTGTGTGGATGCCGCGGAGAATAGCGTGAAGCCTCCGCACGAGCTATGTCTCCGCGGTAATGCGCTCAACAAGCCACGTGATAAAATGCACGGATTGACGGTCTCAGACGCAGAAGCAACTGAGATTCGTCCTCCGCCACCCGGATTGAGGCAAGTCACTACGCCACCACGAGGACTTAGAACGCATTGGGAATTGGGCATTCCAAATTGGGGAGAAAAGGGGAGAAAATCCCCCAAAATGATTTTATATATATATATATATGCATGCATGTTTCTTAGGGGCTACTTACAGTACAATTAACTAAATAGATGTTATCCCAAAAGTTATGTTATCATAATATTAGCCCTTAAAATAAAGGGTTGCATGAGTCGACCTCAACCAGAGGTCTTCAACCAGCACCTCTTTTCTTTACAGTAGTTTACCATGGTACCCATAGTTTCCACCAAAATATAGTTACTTCAGATGTTGCTACAATAAAAACTGGTAAATTGATATTAAGCCACCTCTGTCATTAAAATTACTGAAAGCTTCTTACACAGCTTGAAAGAGATCCTATATTTATTATGATTTTACAGTAACTATAACTGTTGCTTGCATTTTGGTGTAAATTATATAATGTTCAAGCAGAGAGTGCCGTTATAAAATGTGTTTTGTCCATGCAAACAGTTCCAAAAGGTCTTTAAAGATCTTCAAAGTTCATTCAGCTTTTACGGCCCGATCTGTGAGCCAGGTGCATTAGGAGCCGCTCGACTTTTCCTAAACCCAAATATTTCCTCTCCGAGGGGAAAGCCGCAGGAATGGAAAAAGCAGCCTGGAGAGGGAAGAAGGGGGGAACGGAATGAGAGGATGGAATGTGGGGCTCCGGGAATGTTTAGATCGCTCTGGATAATTGAGTGGATTTGGAACAAGAAAAGACGAACTGTGTTCCTGGGGTGTGGAGGAATGTACTCAAGGATGTCTGGAGAATGAGTCCAGCCAGACTCGATGGAAAGATGGAAAGACTAAGGAATGTCCATAGAAAAGAGGAATTCCACACACACACACACACACACACACACACACACACACACACATGCACAGCATGGCCCCAGGTATGGAATTATTTCTAAAAATGGACAATTATTTTCGACTAAAATGAGATTTATCAAGTTACATTACATTTATCATTACTACCGAGTTTTATTTACCACTAGGAAATAAATATTACAATGAGGTATGAAATGCTTTGGGTTTGGTTTAATCCATGCATGTTTAAAGGTGATCGGTGGCACATGGAGGCAGATTCACCCATGGGGGGGCGTCGAGGGGGCAGATCTCAGCGCTCTTTGTTCCCAATATGTGGAGGAGAGGCAGGGAATCTGAATGAGCACTGTATTTCTGTGTGTTTTCTATTTAAAGCGTTCATATTTGGAATATTTAAGTGACAATAAGTGACAATAAAAATTTGAAATGAAGGTTGATTTAAATATTTTTTAAAGATACAATATGGTGAGGAATCAACGCAGCAATAGATTATAAAAGTGCAGAGAGGTCGAATCTATATCTTAGGGGGGCCTGGGTAGCTCAGTGAGTATTGACGCTGACTACCAACGCTGGAGTCGTGAGTTTAAATCCAGGGCGTGCTGAGTGACTCCAGCCAGGTCTCCTAAGCAACCAAATTGGCCCGGTTGCTAGGGAGGGTAGAGTCACATGGGGTAACCTCCTCGTGATTGCTATATTGTGGTTCTCGCTCTCAGTGGGGCGTGTGGTAAGTTGTGCGTGGATCGCGGAGAGTAGCATGAGCCTCCACATGCTGTGAGTCTCTGCGGTGTCATGCACAACGAGTCACGTGATAAGATGCGCCGATTGACGGTCTCAGAAGTGGAGGCAACTGAGACTCCATGAGGACATTGGGCATTCCAAATTGAGAGAAAAGGGGATAAATTAATAAATAAATAAATAAATTTTAAAAATCTATATTTTAGGATGCATTAACTATGGAGTTAACAGCTTATACGTAACCGTTCTCTTTTGTATTAATGACTGATTGTAAATTGTAACTAGTTGCCATTTTAATAAGTCCATTATTCAATAGACATCAATACATTTAATTTACAATTCACTTAAAGACGTGTTTATGTTTGCATAAAAAGTTGATATTTTTTTAATTTTTTATTCATATAAAGTTTTTTTTTTTTTTTTAAATAACTTTGCAAGGAAAAAAATCCTCTGACTTCGGTTAGCCTATATAATTAACACATTTATATAAATATAAAAAATACGTTTATTATCTGCTATAATCGATTATGTATTGTAAGGGGCCGTTAACCACGAACGCGTTCTAGCGCTAAATATATATATATATATATATATATATATATATATATATAGACGAAACGAATTGAACTTAACGCATGTGTCTCACGACGCGTTTTAAACACTTGACACGCCGTCTAAAAAACGCGGCGCAATGGTCAAACAGACGCATGTTTACGTAGTAAACCCGTAGTAGCAACGTAGTTCGTTGTGAACGGCCCCCTAACTTGTTACATTGTTGCGTGACGTGTAGGGAGCGCCTGTGACGTCATCGCCGCGCTGTTTGTTCTTCCCCCGATCAGAGCTCGAGCTGTCAGCGTGAAGAACCGCAACCAGAAAAAACAATAACAAAGAAGTCCGTAAACAAAACGCGCACGGGTTTTGCAAAGACAGGCTCTCGGTGCAACGGTTCGCGACCCTTTTAACCCCGTGAGTGTGTAGCTGCAGCGGTGGAAACGCGTGTGAAAGTGAAACATGGCTGGACTGATGGACGGGTTCGGTTGCTTCACGCACGCCGTGGTTCGCGGGATCCCGCAGTCTCTGGCGAGAGAAGCGCTCAGGAGCGGCAGTCTGGAGGTGGACCTGCTCAAAGCGCAGGAGGAACATAATGAGTATGTGTCGGTGTTGAAGCACCGGCTCGAGCTGGAGGTGATCGAGCTGCCCGCGGATGAGACGCTGCCGGACTGCGTGTTTGTGGAGGATGTTGCGGTGGTGTGCGGTGACACGGCGCTCATCACCAGACTCGGAGCTGAAAGTAGACGAAAAGAGGTAAAGTAACTCACCAAACCAAATATAACTCTGTGAGTTCAATTGTTTCATGCATATTAAAGTTGGATGCTGTTTTGACCCAGAAGCGCACCTTAACTAACAATAACAGCAACACATGCCGTCATTCTTCATATATCATAACATCACGCGTAAGTGTAAGATATATTGGTGATGCCCATTTAATAAGACAACTACATAGTCTGGAATACATGATATATGTTTGTTATTTCCGTTGTCTGGTTTATGTGCAACTATGTTGTTAGCAGGGGCGTAGTTTCCGGGGGGTGGTAGGTAACCCCTCCCATACCATGATCAATGGAGACATGTCAATACTTCACGTTGCAACCCCCCCAATATTCAATCCAAATCTATGCCCTTGGTTGTTAATATCACTGGTGGTCCTGTTGAAGCGAAACAAACGGGTTTCCGCTTGAACGCCCCGTCTCGCGCGTGCTGTGTGACTATTGTTGCTCATGAACGCTCACAGGAGATCAGCGATCATTGAACATTTTCATTAAATAATACTTTAGATTTCGGTTTGTTTCTCATCAAACCTCATCGTATGCTTTCATAACAGTCATCACACTTTAACAACGAGCTGTGGGCTAAGCACTTCTGACTAACCAGTGTTTGAAGACAAACTATGCTTTTCTTCATTTCACATGTTATTATTCTGAAAAATAAGTGGTGAACGTTGTCTTTTTATAACTTCACTCTGCATGTGATAAGAGATTTAAACCCACATAAACACATACTGGTCTGATAAGCTTCCAAGTTTCTTGTACCGCTTCACATTTTCTTTCCACCATAAAAACAGATCCTCGACCATTGGTTTGCATGGCTCCAACAAGAACCGAATATCAATAGAGTAGAATTCAATAAGAATCACAGTATTACAAATATTGCTAGTGCTACACTAGACACCGTCATATCTTCTTCTCTCATCCATCAACTCGACGGCATACGTCCACAGCTCCCCCAGTGGACTCAATTGTAACTGCGAGAATTGGTGAGCGATTCATAGGGAAAGTACAGTATTCAGTGTTGCTCACGGTAGGCAAATGCACAAAGAAAAATCAATTTGTGATATTCAAGTCGTTTTTTAAATATTCATCTAGCTGGTGCAGAACGAGTATTCGATTAGTTGATTAATCATGCACATCCCTACTTTTGTTTAAAGAAAGTTTTGCATTAATAATCGTGACGGTGATGAGTCTCGGCTCCATTACAAGGCTCTGTATGTAAATATTCACCAAATTAAGCTTTTCGTAGCCTATATATTCACCAGATGAAGGGTTTTGGCCACTGTCAACTATCGCCGTCAACATGAGTTCGATGAACTATATCGTTTCTCCTGGGCAATATTCTGAAAATGTTCAGTAGCTTTTTTTGTACCCA
Organism: Myxocyprinus asiaticus; assembly: GCF_019703515.2. Lineage (NCBI taxonomy): Eukaryota > Metazoa > Chordata > Actinopteri > Cypriniformes > Catostomidae > Myxocyprinus > Myxocyprinus asiaticus. Next base: position 3,574,944 of record NC_059372.1, read on the forward strand.
AGTTAAGCAGAAATTGACTTGCAAAAATAAGCCTATCCTCAGAAAGATTTATAGTATATATATATATATATATATATATATAGTGAAAAAAAAACAATGTGACAACTAGCCCCAGTCTCCCATATCTGATATTAATTTGTACAAACATGATTTCTGTGCAACCACCCACAATATTATGGCATGGACATTATATACTATTGCATTTAGACTTTTGCATTTAGATTTTTCACACTGGCTGTTGTATGTTTTAAAGTTGATTTCTTATCGTTTACGATTCACTACTTATGTTTAACTCTGGTGAACCCTGATTTGAAGTATTGAGGTCAAATCTCAAAGTGCTGAATTCTTGGCAAATGCTAAATTACATAAGAGCCAAACCATGTAAGTAGTTTGATCTACATCCCTTGTCACTTCTCATAAAACATAATCAGTTTGTCGCCTGAAGTGTTTGCTGAAATATATCTGTTAGTGAATAATTGTAGCAGGTCACCATCTTTGAGCTTCAGGACGCAACCAGTTGGCTTCATTCCCTCAAACGATTATTGTGTCTCTCTGAAAGGCACTTGGATTGAGTTATGTAGGTCATGCTGATGTTGCCAGTCATTTGAGTGCAATAAGGGGCGAAATTAGGAGCACATTTTAATGGGTACAAAGAGTCGCACTGTTCCATCGGGTAAAATAAGAGAGCCAAGGTTTCATTCCTTCAAACAGACCAGAGAAATGTAGTGAAATCTTACAGGAATAGTTCACTTAACCCTCCTGTTGTGTTCGGGTCAATTTTGTGCTGGACATCAATTGTTGCTTTACACATGATATTATGTAGATGTTCTTGTACATCTATAAATTAGATTTTTTCTTAAACACTTCATTTACATTTTACCTCCTTCCCACACTCTCTCACACACTTTTTTACATCTTGTTTGCAAACATGCACACACACACACACACACACACACACACAAACACATACACACACATACAGTCACACACAAACACACATACACACACACACACACACACACAAACACATACACACACATACAGTCACACACACACACACACACACACAAACAAACACACACATATACATACACACACATACAGTCACACACAAACACACACACATACACACACAAACACACATACACACACAAACACGCACACATATACACATACACGCACACACACACACATACAGTCACACACAAACACATACACACACATACAGTCATACACAAACACATACACACACATACAGTCATACACAAACACACACATACACACACATACAGTCACAAACACAAACACACACATACACACACATACAGTCATACACAAACACATACAGTCACACACACACACACACACACACAAACAGTCACACACAAACACATACACACACATACAGTCACACACAAACACATACACACACATACAGTCACACACACAAACACGCACGCACACACACAAACACATACACACACAGTCACACACAAACACATACACACACATACAGTCACACACATACACACACATACAGTCACACACAAACACATACACACACACATACATACACACACATACACGCACACACACACATACATACATACATGCACACACAAACACACACATACACGCACGCACAAACACACACGCGCACACACACACACAAACACGCACACACACACAAACAAACGCACACATACAGTCACACACAAACACGCACGCGCACACATACAGTCACACACAAACACGCACGCGCACACATACAGTCACACACAAACACGCACGTGCACACAAACACGCACACACACAAACACACACACACACACATACACAAACACACACATACACGCACATAAACGCATGCACAAATGCACGCACACACACAAACACACACATACGCACATACACACATACATACACACACACATTCCTGTATAAAAAGAGATATGACAGATGTAACAAACATAAATAATCTAAATCAAAGGTTCTACTGTCTGAAGGGGGTGTGATTAATAACTTTTATATTTGTCTGTTAACATGCCAAAAATATCAGTCTTTTCACATGTATAAATGGTTATGAACTTAATGACTTACAATATAGTTTTAGATGAAAATCATCGGGTTATGAATGATTTATAAGCTTAAATTCCACCGGGTCAAAATTGACCCGCGAATGCAAAATGTGTAAACAGATTCTGAACGCAATAGGAGGGTTAAAGCTACACTATGTAACTTTTGGCCCTCTAGCGGTTGAAGCATTAAACTGCAGGTTACTTGCGGAGGAACATTGTTTGATAATTACGTGAGTTGAGCTTCGACTCTGCTCTTCTGCGCGGATGAATCGATGGTTTGAGGAGTAACCGTGGTCACAGGTCATCATCTTATCAGAGCGAAAGACAAAAAATATATCTTCCGCTGTAGATTTGACTGATTGAAAACAGCTGTTTTAAAATAAATAGCGTTATAAAAGTTAGGCAACAATGACATTAGACAGAACGATTACTAGTCATATCAGATCAGTCAAATGATGGAAACTATTATAACTTCACAACTGGTTTAGAGATTGGCATTGTTACCAGGTTAAAAGTTACGTTTTTTCAATTTTCCTTCCTTACTCGAAAATGAAACTGAAAGCACTGCAGTATCACGATCCATAAATGCCCCATTAGAGTGGCTAGCGCTATCTAACGAACGAAGGCGCTAGCTACCTGTCTATCTATCGGTCAAATAAAATATCTCACCTGTCCAGCAAGAAGAACTCCATCTCTGGGACGGTTTTAAATCCTTTAAGTTCTCGGAGTTGTCGCCACCTCTGAAAAGCCAATCCAGTGTTGTTTTGTGTTTTATTATTTCAGGCTCTGTCGCTTTCCCTTTCTGTTTGCAGACTCTTCTCGGTTCAAGGTTTCTTTATTTTGAAAACGTGTGATTCCCCAAAAGGTTTCCTTTTTGAATGATCCCTGGTCAATGTTGCTCATGTGTTGTGGCTGCAAGCTTTCAGCTTTAAACTACTACCGCATCTATCAGCGCACATACACAGCAGCTGGATCTTATTTTTCGTTTATATACGGACATGACATAAACATGCACGGACTAATGACGGAAGTATGCAATTTCCCGCCAAATCTGTCCTGATAGCTCTAAAATATAAATAATTATTACAGGCGTACCATAGTGAATCGGGGTAAGGCAAAAACATGGTTTGGAAGATGGATTGTTGGTGTACTTGCTCATTAAGGAAATCTTGTTAATTTCTAATGAAACAGTCTTACATAGTGTAGCTTTAAAAATAAAAATTCTCTCATCATTTATTCACCCTCATGCCATCCCTGATGTGTATGACTTTCTTTCTTCTGCAGAACACAAACGAAGATTTTTAGAAGAATATCTCAGCTCTGCTGGTCCTTTCAATGCAAGTGAATGGTGACCAGAACTTTGACGCTCCAAAAAGCACATATAGGCAGCATAAAAGTAATCCTCATGACTCCAGTGTTTTAATCCATGTCTTCAGTAGTGATATGATAGGTGTGGGTGAGAAACCTATCTCACCCACATATAAATCTCCACTTTCACTTTCACATTCTTCTTCTTTTGTTTTTGGTCATTTGCATTCTTTGTGCATATCGCCACCTACTGAGCATGGAGGGGAATTTATGGTAAAAAAAAAAAAAAAAAGACTTAAATATTGATATGTTTCTTGTTCACATCTATCATAGCACTTCTGAAGAAATGGATTTCACCACTGGAGTCTTATGGATAACTTTTATGCTGCCTTTATGTGCTTTTTGGAGCGTCAAAGTTCACTTGCATTATATGGACCAACATAGCTGAGATATTCTTCTAAAAATCTTCATTCGTGCTCTGCAGAAGAAAGAAAGTCATACACATCTGGGATGGCATGAGGGCGAGTAAATGATGAGAGAATTTTCATTTTTGGGTGAACTATCCCTTTAAAGTATCAAAAATACTAGTCCATATACACAAAAATGAGCTAGTCACAAGCTTGAGTTTTAAAACAAACTTTTAATGTGCATGCTGAGTGAAAAACTTCCATTTCTATTCTGTTCCTCACACAAAACTATCGAAAGACATTGAAAATGGTGTACGGACTACTTTTATGATGCTTTATTTTATAGGTGTTTTTTGGTCCTTTTTAGTGCTTGGCAGCTGTGGTCACTAAGCAGTGTTGTTGTATGGAGAAATCTGCATAAAGAGCATAAAGGTTTGATTCAAACGACTGCGATTTGTAGCGAACAAACATTCTTTAGCCTTCAAATGCAGTAGCTAAGGGAAATGCACAGTTTGAAGTTTTCATAAAACTCTTGTCAGTGTCGTCTTGAAAAGCTTTTTGTTTAATTAAAAGAGAAGATTTAGACTGTCTGTAGCCTTTAAAAACCTGTTAGCACACAAACCTCAAATTAGCTCTCTGTGTCGGATATAAAACTGTTGCCATGTGAGCAGCGATTGTGTTTGTTTCACAGCATTCCTGGACAACAAAAGCTGCCGCTAACAGCCCAACACACTCTGAAGGGTTTGATAACCAGTAAGTGACCTTTAACCTCTGTGGAGTGTTTGTGGTTAGATATAAACAGTGTTTATTTCATGCACGGCTAGCTTAGGGAAGGAATCACCTTACCATTTTCAGAGATTATTGAATTCTAGTAATTTACTTAATTTTATGTACAAATAAATCAATAAGCTGCAAGTGGCCTCGTTACAGTGATTTTTATTATTTATAATTTATTTTTTTACCACAGTAAAAGGAATAGTTTGTCGAAACATTTAATTGTTTGACTTTCACGGAACACAAACAAAGATATTTTAAGAGTTTTTTTTTTTTTTTTCAATTTTTAAATTGCTCAATGATGACTTTAAGACATTACAGACATTACAGTATCATTTTCTGTAAAGTTGCTTTGACACTTTGAAGCTCCAAAAAGTACATAAAGGCAGTATAAAAGCAATCCATATGACTCCAGTGGTTTAATCCATGTCTTCAGAAGCCACAGGAAATCATGAACATGTCTAGAGACTGCAATGGCAAGATCTACAGTAAAAAAAAAGAGTTATATTTTGGTCTGTTCTCACCCACAACTATCACATTTCTTCAGAAGACATGGAATAAACCACTGGAGTCTTATGGATTACTTCTATGATGCCTTTATGTGCTTTTTGGAGCTTGACAATTTGGTCACCATTCACTTGCATTGGATGAACCAACATAGCTGAGATATTCTTGTAAAAATCTTCATTCGTGCTCTGCAGAAGAAAGAAAGTCATACACATCTGGGATGGCATGAGGGTGAATAAATGATGAGAGAATGATAATTTTTTGGGTGAACTATCCCTTTAAAGGGGTGTTCTAAAATGTAGTGTCTAAACCCTCCATAATCATGTTAAAATCTTATACAGAATCTGTTTTACAGTACAGTAAAGTTTAACTTTTACCCAAAACATGAGCTCTGACCTTCAGACTTTTGTCATAACAGCCAGTTAGTGAATAAAAATGTGTTTAGGACAGCAGTTTCATTTAGCTCATTCCTGTATCATGTGACTTCCTATTGAGAAATACATCTTAATGCATCTATGGAGTTCTAAGAACTGAAGAGAAGTTAACCAAGACTTCTCCTAGAAAACAGATCGTTCTTACTCTAAAATCTGATTGGACGCCTTTGTGATATAGCTTATATTCACACCCCTGTCAATTTATTTCTATATATGAGTGTTCCTTTAACTGCAGGCACTTTCATCCCTGGGAATTAAACATTTTTCACACTCTCACTAGTTGATTTAATTAGTCTACTAACAATGTCCAACAGTGTCTGTACATGCATCACAGGAGATTTACGTCATTTTTTGTGTCATTTTGTGTCACAAATACAGTTTTAAAATATATAATTGCTGTTTAACTATTTCAAAATACAAAAATTGCTTCTTTTTTTGTTGTTGTTGTGTTTACTTCAGCCTATTCTCATTAAATTTTCGTGACAATGGCAACATTTTTGCAAACCAAAATTTGGTGCTTCATTACACGTTTGGCTGCAGTTTCCTATGGAAATGTCCAGCGGGGGGCACCAAAAGCGAGTGAAATTCTGTCATAATCAGACAAGGTTTTTAGGGTGAATATTAGTTTTAATGAGTAAAATGTACCTCTCTAACCTAAAACTTTAGCCTAAACCTAACCCATAGTGTCTTAAAAGATAAATGAGAGCTGGAAAAAAACAGACATCCTTACCCTTAACCAACGGCTAAACCTAACCGATAGTGTCTTAAAAGATAAATGAGAGGTGAACAAAACAGATATCCTTACCCTTAACCAACGGCTAAACCTAACCGATAGTGTCTTAAAAGATAAATGAGAGCTGGAAAAAAACAGACATCCTTACCCTTAACCAACGGCTAAACCTAACCGATAGTGTCTTAAAATATAAATGAGAGGTGAACAAAACAGACATCCTTACCCTTAACCAACGGCTAAACCTAACCGATAGTGTCTTAAAATATAAATGAGAGGTGAACAAAACAGACATCCTTACCCTTAACCAACGGCTAAACCTAACCGATAGTGTCTTAAAATATAAATGAGAGGTGAACAAAACAGACATCCTTACCCTTAACCAACGGCTAAACCTAACCGATAGTGTCTTAAAAGATAAATGAGAGGTAAACAAAACAAACATCCTTACCCTTAACCAACGGCTAAACCTAACCGATAGTGTCTTAAAAGATAAATGAGAGGTGAACAAAACAGACATCCTTACCCTTAACCAATGGCTAAACCCAACCGATAGTGTCTTAAAAGATAAATGAGAGGTGAACAAAACAAACATCCTTACCTTTAACCAATGGCTAAACCCAACCGATAGTGTCTTAAAAGATAAATGAGAGGTGAACAAAACAAACATCCTTACCTTTAACCAATGGCTAAACCTAACCGATAGTGTCTTAAAAGATAAATGAGAGGTAAACAAAACAAACATCCTTACCCTTAACCAATGGCTAAACCTAACCGATAGTGTCTTAAAAGATAAATGAGAGGTGAACAAAACAGACATCCTTACCTTTAACCAATGGCTAAACCCAACCGATAGTGTCTTAAAAGATAAATGAGAGATTTACATCATTTTTTGTGTCATTTTCAGCACATCTCAAATTCTGTATTGTGTATAATAGAATCCTGTGCAAGAAATGACGCTGATGGAAATGACATTTTTAACCTTTTTCAGATAAAATGATTGACTCTTTTGTCTTGCTAATGCTGATTTCATAGCTAACATTGAATATATCCAAAAATAATAAATAAATAATTAATTAAATGAATTAAGCTCGGATGGGCCCGCAAGAAAAAATTAATCGTCAAAATATTAACAACTACAGTCTTGACCAGCACAAAATAGGTATCGTTTGAAAGCTTAGACGCTCTACTTTCCCATGCATGTAGACATTATGACCAAAACTGAACAAGTGCTTTGAAATCTGCAGAAAAATCAGAAGTATTCCATTTTGATCATTTATAAAACAAAAAATTGCACTGTACATATTATTGCAATCAGTAAAAACATCAAACTGTTAAAATAAGCTGTCAAAGAATAGAATACAACCAGCCTACTTGTTTTACTCAAAGACAAAAATATAGTGAGTAATAGCTAAGTATATGTCTTTGACAATTATGTTGGTGTTGCTTATATGCCTTGTTTTCACTTATAACTTCACGAAAAATAAAATGGAACATAAAATATCACATACTATTACTTAGAAGAGATGATTATCTTTCAAACGAGTCCACACACAAGGTAATCAGATGCATAGATCATTAGATAATCCACATGAAGCACAATGTTACATATGGCCACCAGGAGATGGCGCCAAATACATGACACAGACTCAATGATGACTCAAATGACACAGAATGAAACTCATTCTGTGAAATCTCATTACTAAAATCATGTCTGCATGCTATGCAAACCTTTAGTCGTTGTTGTGTTTAAATGTGTCATTAGTTCTTCTGTACAATTATCGTTTTATTTGTTTGGAGAGGCTTTTGGACACATGTAGAAGTTTTTGGACACTATGATAAATTATATTTGTAATGCTATAACTTTTGATTGCTTTGTCAAATCAACACAAACATTTTCTCAGAGACAGTTGACATGATTGGGAACAAAACAAAAGCAGTTTCAGAGCCACCTTATTTACATCCAGAGATACATAATGTAAAAATAAAATAAAAATATGAAAAAAGTACATTTTTCGCTCAATTTGTTTTGTGATTTTGTAATGTTTCATAGGCTGAGAGTCTCAGAATGTATCATAATCTATATAATTAAAAAAAAATGATTGAATAGTTTTCTTTACAATGAGACTAAACACTTGACCCTCTTTGTTTTTTGTTGAGTTATAAGCCTTTAATTTTGGGTATGCCACTGAAACAGGAAATCCTTAAAAACACCTTCAGAGCTTAAAGGGTTAATAAAAATAAATTAAATCATATTTTATCTTATATCTTTAATATTAAATAATATCATTAATTACTATTAATAATTATTAATAATGTTTAATATATTATTTATATCTAAATAAAATCATATTTACTCTTTTTGTGCAAAATTACGACATGATTGGAAATTATAAATAAAAAGTGATATTTCCCTTGATTTTCTTTGTTTTGTCTCATTTCATCTCAAGCATGCTCTTCACTCACTTTTGTACACTTGGATAACAAGCACACTAACTTTTGAAAAAATAATCTTTATTATTGGCAAAAATGTTTAATGTGGTGAAAATAATGCCACAACTGTGGGACAGTTGTAATTTGTGAAAAATTAATAAAAAAATTGATAGAAATAATTTACACACAAAACGTTTTAAAAATGTAATCATTTGTATTTTCATAGTTTAATATTGAAATTCTGGATCTGGGACAAGATTAAAACAGTAAAATCTGTACATTAAATGCATTTGAAAAGAACCAAAAAATAAACGATGAAGGCCTGGTAGAAAGTTTCTAAATCAGTTTTAAGTTTAAATCTATCAGTTTTAATAAATATCAATAACTTTATTAAACACAACCACTCAAAACACCTTAGTAAACCAACCTAGTCTCATAGAATGAACGTTACTATAACTACATTATTGCAAACTGACTTTTACATGCCACTTTCTACATTTTAGCTCACGTGATAGTGTTTTTTTTTTGTTGATTTTTTCCCCTTTTTCTCCCAGTTTGGAATGCCCAATTCCCAATGCGCTCTAAGTCCTTGTGGTCGCATAGTGATTCGCCTCAGTCCGGGTGGCGGAGGACGAATCCCAGTCGCCTCCGCGTCTGAGACAGTCAACCCGCGCATCTTATCACGTGGCTTGCTGAGCGCGTTGCCACGGAGACATAGCACGTGTGGAGGCTTCACGCCAATTTGGTTGCTTAGGAGACCTGGCTGGAGTCACTCAGCATGCCCTGGGATTCGAACTAGCGAACTAGTGAACTCCAGGGGTGGTAGCCAGCGTATTTTACCACTGAGCTACCCAGGCCTAAGGATGTCTGTTTTGTTTACCTCTCATTTATCTTTTAAGACACTATCAGTTAGGTTTAGCCGTTGGTTAAGGGTAAGGATATCTGTTTTGTTCACCTCTCATTTATCTTTTAAGACACTATCGGTTAGGTTTAGCCGTTGGTTAAGGGTAAGGATGTCTGTTTTGTTCCACCTCTCATTTATCTTTTAAGACACTATCGGTTAGGTTTAGCCGTTGGTTAAGGGTAAGGATGTCTGTTTTGTTCACCTCTCATTTATCTTTTAAGACACTATCGGTTAGGTTTAGCCGTTGGTTAAGGGTAAGGATGTCTGTTTTTTTTCCAGCTCTCATTTATCTTTTAAGACACTATGGGTTAGGTTTAGGCTAAAGTTTTAGGTTAGAGAGGTACATTTTACTCATTAAAACTAATATTCACCCTAAAAACCTTGTCTGATTATGACAGAATTCACTCGCTTTTGGTGCCCCCCGCTGGACATTTCCATAGGAAACTGCAGCCAAACGTGTAATGAAGCACCAAATTTTGGTTTGCAAAAATGTTGCCATTGTCACGAAAATTTAATGAGAATAGGCTGAAGTAAACACAACAACAACAAAAAAAGAAGCAATTTTTGTATTTTGAAATAGTTAAACAGCAATTATATATTTTAAAACTGTATTTGTGACACAAAATGACACAAAAAATGACGTAAATCTCCTGTGATGCATGTACAGACACTGTTGGACATTGTTAGTAGACTAATTAAATCAACTAGTGAGAGTGTGAAAAATGTTTAATTCCCAGGGATGAAAGTGCCTGCAGTTAAAGGAACACTCATATATAGAAATAAATTGACAGGGGTGTGAATATAAGCTATATCACAAAGGCGTCCCATCAGATTTTAGAGTAAGAATGATCTGTTTTCTAGGAGAAGTCTTGGTTAACTTCTCTTCAGTTCTTAGAACTCCATAGATGCATTAAGATGTATTTCTCAATAGGAAGTCACATGATACAGGAATGAGCTAAATGAAACTGCTGTCCTAAACACATTTTTATTCACTAACTGGCTGTTATGACAAAAGTCTGAAGGTCAGAGCTCATGTTTTGGGTAAAAGTTAAACTTAAGCACAATATCTTGTGCCATCTGTCTCAGAGCAAGTGTGTGTTTGTGTAGAACAGTTTTCATGTGTATTTATTGGTCTAAAAATGCACACAGTCGCTGTTCACTCTGGCATGACTGATCGCCCCTGACAGATCTGTCTAAAGATAGCACTTAACTTTGACCCCGGTGCTGACCTCACGCAACTCAAACTACACTCAACTCTGATTAAAGCGATTGCTTGTATAAATCATTAAAGATTTCATTTGATAATTCACTCAGCCACTGAACACATGGCATTGCTTTTGTATGAAGAAGGTGTGTATTTATCATGAGTGTCTTTAATGATGACATTAAAATGCATCTAGTTTCAGTAATGTGTTTCCACAGTCATAGAAAACCTGGAAATATATATATATATATATATATATATATATATATATATATATATATATATATATACAGTGCATTCAGAAAGTATTCAGACCCCTTCATTTTTTTTCTTCACATTTTGTTATGTTGCAGCCATATGCTAAAATGCTTTATTTTTTCACATCAATCTTCACTCCATACCCCATAATGTCAAAGCAAAAACCAGATTTTTGATATCTTTGCAAAAACCTGAAATATCACATTGACATAAGTATTCAGACCCTTAACTCAGCACTTTGTTGAAGCACCTTTGGCAGCGATTACAGCCTCAAATCTTTTTGGGTATGATGTGACAAGCTTTGCACACGTGGATTTGTGGATTTTCTGCCATTCTTCTCTGCAGATCCTCTCAAGCTCTGTCAGGTTGAATGGGGACTGTCGGTGGACAGGCAATTTCAGGTCTCTCCAGAGATGTTCGATTGGGTTCAAGTCTGGGCTCTGGCCGGGCCACTTAAGGACATTCACAGAGTTGTCCCTAAGCCACTCTTGCATTGTCTTGGCTGTGCGATTAGGGTCATTGTCCTGTTGGAAGGTGAACCTTCGGCCCAGTCTGAGGTCCTGACCACTCTGGACCAGGTTTTCAATAAGGATATGTCTGTATTGGGGCCTGGATAGCTATGACTACCACCCCTGGAGCCACGAGTTCGAATCCAGAGCGTGCTGAGTGACTCCAGCCAGGTCTCCTAAGCAACCAAATTGGCCCGGTTGCTAGGGAGGGTAGAGTCACATGGGGTAACCTCCTCATGGTCGGTATAATGTGGTTCTCGCTCTCGGTGGGGCGCGTGGTGAGTTGTGCGTGGATGCTGCGGAGAATAGCGTGAAGCCTCCACACGTGCTATGTCTCCATGGTAATGCGCTCAACAAGCCACGTGATAAGATATGCAGATTGACGGTCTCAGACGTGGAGGCATCTGAGATTCCTCCTCCGCCACCCGGATTGAGGTGAGTCACTACGCCACCACGAGGACTTAGAGCACATTGGGAATTGGGCATTCCAAATTGGGGAGAAAAAGGGGAGAAAATAAGCGGTGATGAGCGGTGATGAGCGGTGCCTGGTTTCTTCCAGATATGACGCTTGGAATTGAGGCCAAACAGTTCAATCTTCGTTTCATCTCACAGTCTGAGAGTCCTTAGGTGCTTTATCAGGTGTTTTGCACTGAGGAGAGGCTTCCGTCTGGCCACTCTGCCATAAATCTCTGATCTCTGGAGCTCAACCAGAGTGATTTTCGGGTTCTTGGTCACCTCTCTTAGCAAGGCCCTTCTCCCCCGATTGCTCAGTTTGGCCAGGCGGCCAGCTCTAGGAAGAGTCCTGGTTGTTCCAAACTTCTTCCATTTAAGAATTATGGCGACCACTGTGCTCTCAGGAACCTTCAATGTAGGCAAAAAAAAAAAAAGATTGTAGCCTTCCCCAGATCTGTGCCTCGACACAATCTTGTCTCTGAGCTCTGCAGGCAGTTCCTTTGACCTCATGGCTTGGTTTTTGCTCTGATATGCATTTTCAGCTGTGGGACCTTAAATAGACAGGTGTGTGCCTTTCCAAATCATGTCCAATCAATTGAATTTGCCACAGGTGGACTCCAATCAAAGTGTAGAAACATCTCAAAGATGATCCAGAGAAATGGGATGCACCTGAGCTAAATTTAAAGTGTCATAGCAAAGGGACTGAATACTTATGTCAGTGTGATATTTCAGTTTTTTCTTTTTAGTAAATTTTTTGTAAAAATACAAAAAATGGATATAAAATGCAATATATTAATTATTTCCATATTAGTGAACACAAGCCTATAATTGGCCTATAGTTCACAGTAATCCATTTTGCATTTTGAATTTGTAATTTGTCAGAGTTAGAAAAGCCCTTATACTGTAATAAATCTAAGGACGCGACAATGTACACATCCATCAGACGGATGCTTTTGGAGCGTCTCACTTTGGTTTTGCCACATCATAAACTGTGTTTTTAGGTCACTGTGTCAAGTTTAAGTAGTTTGAAACTTAAAAAAAAAAAAAAAAAAAAAAACGTTTTGAGATCCCTACATTTGTAATTGTGCTCCGTTGAGCTGTTTTTTAAATGCAAGAACACATTCTCAGCTGCTTTCGCTAGTGTCAAGCTAGCATGAGTGTGGTTTGTTCTCTGTATAAGCTGCATGTTGCCTATACAGCTGGAGTTTCACTTACTGCCCCCTGGAGAAAACAGGTGGTACTTCAAACTTGAATTGCTCTGATGGTAGGAATATTCCTTATTATGGTCCGGGGACATGATTAATTGCATTCATTTTTTTATTAATCGCGTTAAATTGACAGCCCTAATATACATATAGCCTATATATTAGGGCTATTAATTATATACTAAAAATGCATTTAATAAAATTACTCAGTTAATCATGTTACCCAATTAACTATATACAGCAACCTAAAAACGGTATGTTTATGACGCCATGCAGCCAAAGTGAGACGCTCCAAAAGCATCTGTCTGATGCACGTATACATTGGCGGGTCCTTAGACAAGCCCTTATAAGAAATCTATCTCTGACATATTGATGAATTCAATTGCAAAATGGATTGCTGTGAACTGTAGGCCAATGATTGGCTTATGTTCAATAATATGGAAATAAACAATATATTGCATTCCAAAGCCACTTTTTGTATCGTCTTTTTTAATGCTTTACTTGTATGCCAAAATAATGTAATAAATGTTAATTATCTGTATTATAATTTTTTATAATATATATATTTTATTTTGTAATTATTTAAATAAAACTATTTATAATTATTGAATCGTTATATGTTGAATTATTGTTATTTGAGGGGCTTTCTCATTAAATATTTATGTTTGCGATTAATTGCGATTAATCGGCATACCATGTAATTCATTTCGATTAAATTTTTTGATCGATTGACAGACCTAATTTAAATGTATATATTTACAATTATTTAATCATTATATATTTAATTATTGTTATTTGAGGGACTTTCTCATTAAATATTTATATATGCAATTAATTTGATTAATTTATCAGCATACCATGTAATTAATTTGATAAAAAAATGTAGTTGATTGAATATATATATATATTTATTTATTTATTAAAAAGGAATAAATTTCTCCCCGTTTTTATATATTTTTTAATTTTATTTTTACAAATATATTTTTCTTTAGAATAACATGTAACAATGTAACATAATAAATCATGTTCTATTACACCAGGAATTAAACCGGGTCAATTTTGTTTTTTTGTATCAAAACATTTCCAAAAAAAAACAAAAAAACATTTGCACTGTACATAACAGATTGTATTAGATTGCACTACATATGTGTATGTGTATGTATGTGTGTATGTAAGTATGTGTGTCTGTACGTATGTGTATAATTATTTTTTATTATCTATGTCTTGCTGCTGTTTTTGTATTGTTGTGCACTGGAAGCTCCTGTCACCAAGACAAATTCCTTGTATGTGTAAGCATACTTGGCAATAAAGCTGATTCTGATTCTGATCTTTATTCTATTTGGATTATGTAGCCTCTCATTTTGATTTCCTGTTACACTTGATTAACTGTGTGTTTTACACCGATCTTGACATTAAAAGCAGAGTTCATCGCACAGATTTCCGGACGCCTGAGGGTCTTTAAGATCTGCTGAGTGTTTCCTGTGTCAGGTGTGTGTTTAGTCGAGTCTGTCTCAGATCACGCTTGACCTCACTGTTCATCACAGATGCCTACTTTGAAGTTCACTGACTGTTCTGCTTTGAAGAAGAGCTTGAATATTTCTTTAAAGCCGATGAGTGTCATTTCTGTGACACTAGCGGTATCAAATGGAACAGAAAAAATAATTACTATGTTCAGAATATCACACTGCCATACTATTACTATTTCTGCAGGATATACTGTGTATACTACATGTGAATTTTCATAGTGAGGTTACACATTTAAGATAACTAGATTAACACAATCACCATTGCATCTTAATATAGTGTTGATGCTGTTAGATCCATTTCTAAAGGAATATATTAGGGAAGCACCAATATGAAATTTTTTGGCCGATACCGATTTTAACTGAAAACTATAGGCCGATACTGAACCGATATTTTGCCACTTACCTTTTTTTGTCATCAGATTACTGTTTTACTTTGTAATTATGCTTTAAAATGGGTACAAAAGCTTTTTCACTGTTCCAACAATAAATAATATCCATTGAACGAATGACTGGTAAAAATTGTAAAGAGAGCCGCAATGAAAAATAAATAATAGAAAAAAGATTCAAATAGAACTAAATATGATTACATGATGATTAAAACGAAAAGAAAGGTTATTTTGCACTTCAAAACAACAGAAGTCACATTTTACATGTATGTACTGTATCTGATAGAACATTCCAAATTAATACTATGCATATATGGGGCAAATACATGGAAATGTCAATCATATCATGGAAAAATAAAATGTTTTAACCAGAAAGAAAATTCTTGATGGTAGTATAAAGGATAATGCCATCCAGACCGCTAGAGGGCGCCGCTTGCTCACACAGCGCTGACTGAAGCAGCCTTTTAAGCTTAAGTAATCGTGCAAGGCCATATTGTGATTTCATTCTTAATTCAATCAATCATGCAGCATTAATGGATATCATACCGATGTCTCAGAGGTCAAAGTCTGCTGGTTTCAAAGTGTTTTGAATGGTTTCCCTCATCAGAAAGTGCCGCTTTCACAACTGTCACGTTCCGTTTATGGTTTTTCTGCATTATTGTAAAAACGAGAATTAATAAAAATGTAATATCACATGTTATTAGGAGTGCCAATCGTAGCCTTTTACATATTGTGGCTGTTATTATTTCTGGATTGTGCTTTTGAATTCACAGAGTTTTTACTGTGTTACCAATTAATTATAAATAAACTGTCGGTTTTTCGTATTGGCGTTTTCATGCTTATAACTGATATGCTAATGGTTTTAATTTGGTCAATAATTGGCCGATAAATATCGGCAGCCGATACATTAGTTCATCCCTAATATACAGTATATTCAAAAAATTGTTTGTAAACTATCGGCTGATTAATCAGTTATCAACCTTTTGCACCACATTAGTTATCGTTATCTGCTAAAACCCACTATTGTCCGACCTTTAGTCTGGGTTTTTTTGTTAATTAATTAGACTCACTAAAGTCATTAATTTTGTCATGTCTAACTCGAAATTAAATAAGAACCGTTACCATGTTATGTTGTACTTAAAGGAATGGTTCACCCAAAAATGATAATTCTCAGATTAATTACTCACTCTCATGCAATTTCAAAGTATGACTTTCTTTTTTCTGCAGAGCACAAACAAAGAGGTTTTGAAGGATGTATGATGTCTGTTTGTCCATACAATGCAAGTTAAAGGGTCCAAAACTTTCAAGCTCCAGCATAAAAGTAATCCATTCGACTCCAGTGATTTAATGTCATCTGAAGTGAAATGATCGGTTTTGGGTGAGAAACAGAGCAAAATGTAACTCCGTTTTCACTGTGAACCTTGACAACCGGAATCTCCTTGATGCAATCGTGATCACACAACACATTGTATGGATATAAACACATCATACATCAATACAAATATCTTTGTGAATCAGTTACTACAATTAATGACTAGCTCAAAGATACACATTATTATTATTATTATTATTATTATTATTATTATTATTTATTTATTTTTAATTTTTTTCCCCTTTTCTCCCCAATTTTGGAATGCCCAATTCCCACTACTTAGTAGGTCCTCGTGGTGCGGTTACTCACCTCAATCTGGGTGGTGGAGGACAAGTCTCAGTTTTCTCCGCTTCTGAGACCGTCAATCCACGCATCTTATCATGTGACTCGTTGTGCATGACACCGTGGAGACTCACAGCATGTGGAGGCTCATGCTACTCTCCGCGATCCACGCACAACTTACCACATGCCCCATTGGGAGCGAGAACCACTAATCGCAACCACGAGGAGGTTACCCCATGTTACTCTACCCTCCCTAGCAACTGGGCCAATTTGGTTGCTTAGGAGACCTGGCTGGAGTCACTCAGGATGCCCTCAATTCGAACTCGTGACTCCAGGGGTGGTAGTCAGCGTCAGTACTCTCTGAGATACCTAGGCCCCAAAAGATACACATTATTAAACTTTCCTTTAAACTTTATTTAACCTGCAGTGCTCCTATAATACACTGACATCTTGAAAGAAGTTCAAGGAATGTTGCCAGCTGTTACCCAGAAATGTCTATTATTTAGTTAATAAGGATAGTTGTTTGTGGTTGTTGAGTTCTGCAGAACTGTTGGAGTCATGTTTTTATTGTAGTGGTTTTCCACGGAACACTGTGTTGGTAATGTTTATCAGGAAAAAGATCCCTTCCAGATTTTTAATTATGCCGTACAAAATTCCCTAGAAGCAGAATCTGTTCTTAGATGTTGGTTAATGGTGTTTAAACTGTTGAAACTGTCAAAACACTGAAGTATTGCAGGATGTACGGCCAGTTTTGTCTTAAAATGCACAGTTTAAAGACAGAAGGTGTTGTATGTTGTGCACATCGTAGGTTTAGGAATTTCTTTCTGACACAGCAACATCAGTCGCTTTCACACATACAGCATTTTCAGATGAAGCGTCTTTTGGAGCGTCTCACTTTGGTTTTGCCACATCATAAACTGTGTTTTTAGGACACTGTGTCAAGTTTAAGTAGTTTGAAACTTAAAAAAAAAAAAAAGAAACGTTTTGAGATCCCTACATTTGTAATTGTGCTCCATTGAGCTGTTTTTTAAATGCAAGAACACATTCTCAGCTGCTTTCGCTAGTGTCAAGCTAGCATGAGTGTGGTTTGTTCTTTGTATAAGCTGCATGTTGCCTATACAGCTGGAGTTTCGCTTACTGCCCCCTGGAGAAAACAGGTGGCATGTGTGAAAGTTCCTTTCAAGAAAAGTTAGCCCATCTTGGGAGCGCATATGGGCAGCTGTTTTTTTATGGATACAAGCGGCATAAAAGTACAGCTCCTATCTACTTGAATAGAGAATGATGGAAACCTCCAAAACGGTTGGTCAAGATCTAAGAACATATTTCAAATCGGCAGTAAAATCTGACAACAGTGGTATCAAACAATGTGCTTCTTTAGCTCAGATCATGCTTTAAGAAACACTATTTTTCAGGCTAGTCCAGCTAATGCTCATGCGTGTTCTCAAGTTGACTGACTGTATCTAAAAGGTGATTGGCTCTTTTAACTGTAAGGTTGTACTTCTTTTCTACATTGACCGTACTGGGTGTTCCAATTTCTCCCATTCATTTAAATTCAAGTGCTCCGTCTCGGGCTGAATAGTCTCTGGCAGTTCCCATTGGGAAAACATTGGTAAATCATGCTTTAAATGCACCTGGGAAGCTTGTACGTCTAAATTCGGCATTTATTATCATGATGTGTCATGCATTTATATCAAATAAAGAAAAAGACAAATACAAAACAAGTACGATAATAAAAGCTCTCTTTTTTTCTGTTGTACTTTTTTAATGCAGACTATCTAACAAATTTCATTAAAAAAATATTCTCCCCAATTTGGAATGCCTAATTCCCAAAGCACTCGAAGTCCTCATGGTGGCGTAGTGACTCACCTCAATCCGGGTGGCGGAGGACGAATCTCAGTTGCCTCCGGCTTGTTGAGCGCGTTACCACGGAGACATAGCGCATGTGGAGGCTTCACACTATTCTCTGCGGAAACACACACAACTCACCACGCACCCCACCGAGAACGAACCACATTATAGCAACCACGAGGAGGTTACCCCATGTGACTCTACCGGGCCAATTTGGTTGCTGGCTGAAGTCACTCAGCACGCTCTGGTTTCGAACTCGTGACTCCGGGGGTGGTAGTCAGCGTCAATACTCGGTGAGCTACTCAGGCCTCCTTTCTAGCAAATTATTAATTAATTTGCATTGTTTGGGCTTTCACATTGGCCGCATCTCTTTTTAAGGTTCATACAGCAAACGGCGGGCAGTCACTTGCACTTGTTTATCAGCGTACTTGGTCGTGATTGGTTAATATATCGAAGTCCCTTTCAAGGCAAGTCAGTCCACTCTGCGGTCATCTTTGGCATGCTCTCAGGCAGGCCGGGCAGCTGTTTTCTTTGTAAACAAGCACCATAAATGTGCAGCTTCTTTCTACTTGAAGGTGGAAAGACCGAAATTTCCAAAACGGTTGGTCAAGATTACGATCAAAGAAAATATTTTAAATCAGCAGTCAAATCTGACAACAATAGTATCATAAATTGGCTGGATCAGCTAATGCGCATGCGCGTTCTTGAGTTGATTGACAGGCGACTGGCTCTTTTACCTGTAAGGCGGGCATTCCAGTTTCTCCCACTCATTTTAATACCAGTGGTCCGTCTCTTCTAAACTATCTCTGTATATATACAACATGGGCAAAAGTCCTGCAGTTTATTTATTTATTTATTCTTTCCTTTATTTAGTTATTTTGTGTTTGTTTGTATGCAGACCAATAAATTGTAGTGTATAATATGTTCGATTTAAATATTGTTAGTTTTTTGTTTTTTTTGCAACTTTTCTAAAATCTCCTGATTATTTTAGTGTTGTACTGCACCCAGAGCCGCTGAGTTCAGCGTGAGTCGCGGGGCAAAAATAGGCTCAATGCCGAAACTTTCCACTTACTGCCGCATCTGGGACGCTTCACCTCGTGACTCACGCTTGCAATGTAAAGGGTGTAATCTGTTAACATGGGCGCCGAATCGAAAACATGCTGCTCACGCCCCTCTCACGGAGGATATGTGGAACTGACGTAATATGCAGAAACAACTATAAGTACTCTGTGGCGCTATGAACTACCTGTGTTCGTTTTGAGTGACCCGCTTAGACCCACCCCAACAACATTACTCATCCAATGGCGTTAGCTGTGGGTGGGGCAATTTGTTCGCTCGCTCAATGGCAGGTGATTGGAATATTCTGAAAGCTGTTTTGAAAACATTAATAACAAGTTAAAAGCAACATTTATTTTTGCAATGCCGTTCAGTGATGTTAGTTGCGCAGAAAATCCACACTTCATCAGAAGACTAAAAATGTCTATGATTAGTCACTGGCTAGTAAATATTCAGATTTCCCTCACCAGTGATTGAGTATAGAGGAGAAGTTATTAGCACAGAGGTCCTTTCACTGTGTGTTGAGAGTAAAAGTTTGGTTTAACTCGTTCTGTGTGTCCAAAGATGAGATCCACGGATCCATACGTCATTGAAAAATGTCTCTTTTTATACCCTTTCTGTATGTATACCCTTATGATCAGTTGTTGATTTAAAAAAGAAAAACAAACAAACATTTCATTCTAACCACACATGGATGCGCTAAAGAAACCATGCATGTCTTCTTTCGTTTTTTTTGCGCTTACTGGCTGATGCCGCTAGTCTTAAAGAGACAGCACCGATTAAGCATGTGTTCTACATATCAATGTAAATATTTTTAAAAAGTACAAATTAGGCAATAAACAATAAAAATGTAACAAAGATATATATGAAATATAATATATGCAATTTCAAGACATTAATTGATGGATTAGATTGCATTTGAAAATTTTTCAAAAGCTAAAATGTGACCAATTTAACTAAATTAAATTTTAAATTTAATTTGTAAAATTATAAATATTTCTGAATTAATATTTCATTGTAACTAGAAGGGTTGCCTATAAGGTTCCTTTATAATTAAGAGCATAAGTTGAGAGAGAATTAATTTAAGCAAAATTGTAACAGAAATGTACCCATATTAATCGATATCGAATAGAGATCAGAATCGAATTGGGAAATCTGTATCAATACCGATCCCTACTAAGAAGCAGCCCCTCCAGGATTTTGCGATCACAAGAATTCTTGCAAATTCAACCAATCTCCGCATTATTTGCAGCAACTTGCAATTTGTTATAATTCCCACACATTTTCCACAAAAACTGTAAATCTGAGGGAATCCCATCGCTTTCCTTCATGTTTGACAGTGGCAAAACAAATGCTTGAAAAGACTGAAGCAGTCGCAACATATGCAAATGCACAGCTGCTATTGTATCCTCTCCATAGTAACAGTGTAGCATCTCCTCCACGTTGTGCGTTCACTATTATAATCGTTCTAAATGTTCGTGGGACCGCAGACAGCAAACATACGTCACAGCTAGCGTTTAACCTTCACCCTGCATGCTGCGAATGAGACACAAAAACCCACGTTTATACAAAGAATCCCTAACATGCACTTAAAATCCCCATTAGTTGTGTAATAAAATGTGATTTGAATTTGAAGTGCTTAATACAGTAGGCTACGAATCTGAAAATAGCAATATATGCTGAACACTTAAATGTTTTTTACTGAAATAAAAAGGTCACTTATACATAAAGTATAATTCAAAATATGATGAAAATGGTCATTTTCATATATGTAACATACTGTATTTGTTTGAAGCACCTGTGGAATTTAAATTTGTACATAAATGCTCAAATATATGAACTCTAATTGTATTTGTTTGTATATGTATATCAGATTTCAATATCAGACAATGTAATAATGGCAACAGGCCTAATTATTGAATCCTCGTTGATGTTTTTAGTTTACAGGTTTATTGCACGTCTATTTTAAACTTAGACTAGGTCTAAGAAACAAGTTTCTGGGGGCCTGGGTAGCTCAGTGAGTATTGACGCTGACTACCACCCCTGGAGCCGCGAGTTCAAATCCAGGATGTGCTGAGTGACTCCAGCCAGGTCTCCTAAGCAACCAAATTGGCCCGGTTGCTAGGGAGTCACATGGGGTAACCTCCTCGTTGTCGCTATAATGTGGTTCTCGCTCTCGGTGGGGCACGTGGTGAGTTGTGCGTGGACGCCAAGGAGAATAGCGTGAAGCCTCCACACGCGCTACGTCTCCGTGGTAACGCACTCAACAAGCCACGTGATAAGATGCACGGATTGACGGTCTCAGACGCCAATTTGTGAGTTTTCACTGCAAAACAACCCCAAAAAATGCCGCAAATTGCATCACGAAATTTGAGAAAAGCCCCAGTAAATTTAGTCATTTTGGGCTGCAAAAATCATGAAAAGGTGCCACGAAATCCTGGTGGGACTGTAAGAAGGAAATAAATGCATTTTGACAGGACAAGTATATAAAGAGTAAAATTTCAGCACTTTCAAAATCTGCGATTAATCACGATTAATTATGAAAACTCATGCGATTAATCACGATTATTATAATCAACTAACAGCACTAATTTAAAGACATTATTTATTGGCTCATGCTAAAGCACAGCATACTAAAAACTTTTTTTGAGAAGTTGCGTCTGGATTTGCCTGAAACAAAAATTAGGGGGGAAGTGGATAAACTAGTTGACATCAATAATCGACTAGTCAGTTGGACGACTATAAATATTTGAGCATTGGTAGAAGCACAAATCAAGAAGATTATAGAAGACAATGTTTTTGAATTCTATAATGTTGCGAGAGTATGAAGAGGAGAACTTGCTTTTCACATTTGTTTAGCTCAGTGTGTGTAAAATTACAACAAAACTGTAGAGACTTTTGGATGAAGAGTGGCGATCCAATATAAGCTCATCGTGTGTGTGTGTGTGTTAGAGAGAGCTCTGGAATGAACCTCTCAATGCATCCCATGCGAGTCTTTGGGAATTTTCACGCTGGCGTTTAATTCAAAGCACACACTGTGGCTCTTTGTTTTGACTAGTCAGCATTGAGACTGCCCTGTCTGCATCCTGTTCGGAAGTGACCTGGTTTCCGTCTGCACCGATTTCACGTCTTCGTGAGAAATGAGTGTGTGATGCGGGACGGCCATTCCGGGGTCAGTCTGACATTCCTAGCGTTCCCATTATCCATGCGACGCTGCTGATCCGCAGACCAAACCCGGCTGTGTGTGTGTGTGGTCCAGACATCAGTGTGTAAGTTAAATAAGAGGTGTGATTTGGACAGCACATCACACACACACACAAAACACACTTGCCCTTTGACCTATGGTCTCTAGTCCTGAACAACAGGAACCAGGGCACACACACATGTTATTGGATAACATATGCAACATATGAACCGATCGTACTCTCTTTCGTTTATAGGATTAAAGGGGGGTTTGTGGTATGACCAAAATATTTATAGTAACAGTAATTATTAAGATAGATAGAAAATAAGGTTTATATATTGTTAAATAACCACATGGCTATTTTTGATGGCTATTTTAAATCCTTTGCATCCCAACTTCAGGAAATTGCATAAACACAGCCATTCAGATGGAGCTACCGTTTTGAGAAACATCTAGCTATTATAGTGTACGACGTGCATCAGACGGGCGATGAACGGATTGTAAATGGAGGTCGTTTTGCATCTACATGTCAATGAGTGTGTGTACTCAGCTGCACATGTCTCATGTGGTGCAAACTAATGTTTTTGTAGGGAGTGTTTTTGAATGGTCAGAGATTAAAGGTCATAGGGAGCATGTGTGTGTGTGTCAGCAAGGTCAAGTCCTTCCTGTCTCACACCAATATATGAAGAATTTCTAATGTCAGTTCAGGGCCACGTTTAAACTAGAAAACACACACATACACACACACATGCTGAATTTAGCTGACAGACTTGTACCTACCATCAGTGGTCCGAGGAGGGACAAACCACAGACCGGCAACAGGGTGTTGGGCTCCCAAGGCTCATCGATTTGCGAGGGCATTGAAGGCCATCCTGTCTGATCCAAACTGACAGAAAGTCACAGAAAATGTTAATGATGGTTATGGGAAGAATGTGTCACAACATAGAGTGCATCACACCCTGCTGCGTATGGTGCTGTGTTGCCGCAGACCGGTCAAAGTGCCCATGATAACCCCTGTCCACCATCAAAAGCGCATACGATGGGTGCACGAGCGTCGGAACTGGACCTTGGAGCAGTGGAAGAAGGTAGCCTAGTCCTATGAGTCCTGGCTGTGTACGTGTGTGCCGTTTACTTGGGGAAGTGATGGCACCAGGATGCACTGTGGGAAGACGACAAGCCGGTGGAGGGAGTGTAATGCTCTGGGCAATGTTCTGCTGGGAAACCCTGGGTCCGGCCATTCATGGGGATGTCAATTTTACCTGTGCCACCTACCTAAACATCGTTGCAGACCAGGTACACCCCTTCATGGCAATGGTATTCCCTGATGGCAGTGGCCTCTTTCAGCAGGATAATGCGCACTGCCACTCTGCACACATTGTTCGGGAATGGTTTGAGGAACATGTTGAAGAATTCAAGGTGTTGCCCTGGCCTCCAAATTCCCTAGATTTCAGTCCGATTGAGCATCTGTGGGATATGCTGGACCAACAAGTCTGATCCACAGTGGCTCCACCTCGCAACTCACAGGACTTGAAGGATCTGCTTCTTATGTTCCAGATACCACAGGACACCTTCAGGGGTCTTGTAGCATTCATGTCTCGGCAGGTCGGTGCTTTATTGGCTGCACGAGGAGGACCATATTAGGCAGATGGTCATAATGTTTTGGCTTATCAGTGTATACAGTTGAAGTCAGAAATGTAAAAACATTTAGGTTGAAGTAATTAAACCTAATTTTTTAACCTCTCCACAGATTTCATAATAGCAAACTATAGTTTTGGCAAGTCGTTTAGGACATCTACTTTGTGCATGACACAAGTAATTTTTCCAGTAATTGTTTACAGACAGATTGTTTCACTTTTAATTGACTATATCACAATTCCAGTGGGTCAGAAGTTTACATACACTAAGTTAACTGTACCATTAAGTAGCTTGGAAAATTCCAGAAAATGATGTCAATCCTTTAAGCTTCTGTTAGGCTAATTGGAGTCAATTGGAGGTGTACCTGTGGATGTATTTTAAGGCCTACCTTCAAACCCAGTTCCTCTTTGTTTGACATCATGGGAAAATCAAAAGAAATCAGCCAAGAACTCAGGAAAAAAAATGGTGGACCTCCACAAGTCTGGTTCATCCTTGGGAGTAATTTCTAAACACCTGAAGGTACCACGTTCATCTGTACAAACAATAGTACTCAAATATAAACACCATGGGACCATGCAGCCGTCATACCGCTCAGGAAGGAGACGCATTCTGTCTCTTAGAGATGAACGTAGTTTGGTGCGAAAAGTGCAAATCAATCCCCGAACAACAGCAAAGGACCTTGTGAAGATGCTGGAGGAAACAGGTAGACAAGTATCTATATCCACAGTAAAACGACTCCTATATTGATATAACCTGAAAGGCTGCTCAGCAAAGAAGCCACTGCTCCAAAACCACCATAAAACATCCAGACTACAGTTTGCAAGTGCACATGGGGACAAAGATCTTACTTTTGGAGAAATGTCCTCTGGTCTGCTGAAACAAAAATTGAACTGTTTGGCCATAATGACCATCGTTATGTTTGGAGGAAAAAGGGTGAGGCTTGTAAGCCGAAGAACACCGTCCCAACCGTGAATCATGGGGGTGGAAGCATCATGTTGTGGGGGTGCTTTGCTGCAGGAGGGACTGGTGCACTTCACAAAATAGATGGCATCATGTGGAAAGAAAATTATGTGGATATATTGAAGCAACATCTCAAGACATCAGCCAGGAAGTTAAAGCTCGGTTGCAAATGGGTCTTCAAAATGGACAATGACCCCAAGCATACCTCCAAAGTTGTGGCAAAATGGCTTAAGGACAGCAAAGTCAAGGTATTGGAGTGGCCATCACAAAGCCCTGACCTCAATCCGATAGTAAAAATTTGTGGGCAGAACTGAAAAAGCGTGTGTGAGCAAGGAGGCCTACAAACCTGACTCAGTTACACCAGTTCTGTCTAGAGGAATGAGCCAAAATTTCAGAAACTTATTGTGAGAAGCTTGTGGAAATCTACCCAAAACATTTGACCCAAGTTAAACAATTTAAAGGCAATGCTACCAAATACTAACAAAGTGTATGTAAACTTCTGACCCACTGGGAATGTGATGAAAGAAATAAAAGCTGAAAGAAATAATTCTCTCTACTATTATTCTGACATTTCACAGTCCTAACTGACCTAAGACAGAGAATGTTTTCTACGATTAAATGTCAGGAATTGTGAAAAACTGAGTTTAAATGTATTTGGCTAAGGTGTATGTAAACTTCTGACTTCAACTGTATATATACATGTATATGGCATCTACCCCAGCTATGGTCCCGTATACTAAAAATACACACCCCTGAGAGTGCACACACAGTGCTCAAGTGTGTGTGTGTGTGTGTGTTTGTGGTCTTATGTAAGGATCCTCTCATTGTGTAACCCTGTTTTTCAGATTTTCAGGGTAAAACTGAGAGTCTGTGTGTGTAGATCTGCTGGCATTAAATGTGGAAAATCAGACTACACAATTGTTTGATGAACACTCTTTTAAGGGGCTCAAACAGGGTTCGAACACGCACACATACAGTATGATGTCAGTGTTTATGTTGCTGTCTCTCTCTGTCTGGTTTAGTTCAATGAAACTTTTTAGAGCCCACATGGAATCTGTGCCTGCACACTTCCACAGAAATGTACTTAGAATTCCAATGACTAAACGTATCTGAAATACTGTAGTAGATAACACAATAACAGACTCAATTTCAATTAATTGCACAGCAGTATCTAGTAACTTAACCCTTTAAGCTCAGATAGGCCTGCGAAGGAAAACAAAATTGTCAAAATATTAATAACTACAGTCTAGACCAACACAAAATACTGTAGTTATCGTTTGAAAGCTTAGAAGCGTTACTACACAATGCATGTAGGTATTATGACCAAAACTATACAAGTGCTTTGAAATCTGCAGACAAATCAGAAGTGTTCCATTTTGATGATTTAAAAAAAATGTTGTACCGGACATATTATTGCTAACAAAAAAAAACAACAACAAACTGATCAAATTGCCATGTGTCATTTCTTGTTGGAAAGCTTTTAAAGAGTAGAAAACAACCAGCCTATTTGTATTACTCAAAGACAAATATAAGAATATGTCTTTAACAATTATGTTGGTGCTGCTTATATGGCACGTTTTCACTTATAACTTCACGAAATGAATGGAACATAAAATATCACATAACATTATTTAGAGGAGGTGATTATCTTTCAAACGAGTCCACACACAAGGTAATCAGATGCATAGATCATTAGATAATCCACATGAAGCACAATGTTACATATGACCACCAGGAGATGGCGCCAAATACATTGTCACAGACTCAATGATGACTCAAATGACACAGAATGAAACCATAATGTACATTGTACCTGAGAATTAATAGGGTTACTATAGTAAAGAAATAAAGACAATCATAATTCTCACCTCATACACTGCAAAAAATTATTTTCAAGACAAGTTTTTTTGTCTTGTTTTCCAGTAAAAATATCTAATCATTCTTAAAATGTGATTTATTTACTGGCATAAGATTTTAAGTCTTGTTTTGAAAGAAATCTAATTAAATTTAGTGAGATTTATGCTAAAAACAAGAAAGAACTGTTTGCCAATGGAGTTAGAAAAATAAACTTAATTCAAAGAGAAAACAAGTTTATTTTGCTCACCCCATTGGCAGATTTTTTTTCTTGTTTTGAGTCTAAAGTTCACTCAATTTTGTCAGATTTATCTTAAAACAAGACTTAATATCTTATCCCATTTTGCTTGACCAGTAAATAAATCACGTTTTAAGAATGTTTAGATCATTTTACAGGAAAACAAGACAAAAATACTTGTCTTGAAAATAATTTTTTGTAGTGTACGCCGCTGACATGGAATTACACACACTTTGACTTGCTGTAGCTTGTGACGACCATCTTGAGTGTTATCCAGAGCACATGATCAGATCAGATTCATGTTAGCTGAGAGAAATCTGCACTTTAGTTTAGAAAAGAGTAGTTTGACTGACAGAACACATGTATGTGTGTGTGTGAGTGTGTGTGTGTGTGTGTGTTCTTCATTTAATTTTTCTACTCAGCTGAGAAACTGATATACACACACACCTGATTATTTCCAAACCCACAAGCACGTGTTTTCCCTGATTTACATTCAAACTTGGCGTGTGTGTGTGTGTGTGAAGGTCCACAGCGGAGTAATGCACGTTTTAATTAATTAATTAATTTTTATATTTTCTCCCCAATTTGGAATGCCCAATTCCCAATGCGCTCTAAGTCCTCGTGGTGGCGTAGTGACTCGCCTCAATCCAGGTGGCGGAGAACGAATCTCAGTTGCCTCCGCGTCCGAGACCGTCAATCCGCGCATCTTATCACGTGGCTTGTTGAGCGTGTTACCGTGGAGACATAGCGCGTGTGGAGGCTTCACGCTATTCTCCACGGCATCCACGCACAACTCACCACACAACCCACCGAGAGCAAGAACCACATTATAGCGACCACGAGGAGGTTACCCCATGTGACTCTATCCTCCCTAGCAACCGGGCCAATTTGGTTGCTTAGGAGACCTGACTGGAGTCACTCAGCACGCCCTGGATTTGAACTTGCGACTCCAGGGGTGGTAGTCAGCGTCTTTACTCGCTGAGCTACCCAGGCCGCTTAATTTATTTTTATTAAAACACGAGTGTCATTCTTGGCTCACTCAGTGGTCTAAAACAATGGAAACACACTTTTAAACTTAAAACTGGAATTCTTTAATGTAAGTATAAGATGTTTAGTGATTCGGAGTTCAAATCCTGAATATATATATGCAAATATGTGTGAGTATGTGTTAGGATTGTCAATTTATTACAAATTGTAATCAAATTAATTATAGAATGTGTCAATGAGTTAAGCTAATTCATGACAATTTATCTATACAGTGCATTTATGTATAAATTTGTCTTTAAATCTGGTTTGATCTTCATCTAAGTTACAATAATGAACAAACATAATTTGTTTTAACTAATAACACAAATTATTATATTGTTCTTGTACATACTGAATACGTCATTCAAACATTCACAGTGTGGGTTGGAAAAAGTATGTCAACCCCTAGGCTAATGACGTCAACAAAAGCTAATTAGAGTCAGGAGTTCGCAAACCTGGAATCCAATTAATGAAACAAGATTGGAGGTGTAGGTTAGAGCTACTTTGACTTATAAAAAGCACTCAAACATTAGCTGGGTTTCCATCAAAATATTTAGCATTTTTAATGTCCATTTCTTTGCTCTTTGCTTCAGGTGGAGTTGTACTCCCTGTAAGAGAGCAATTGTACATTATGTTATTAAATGCTGCCAGATGTCGCAGAATAAGTGCAATAGCTCACATAATGAGGGCTCAAACGGCTATTCCCATTCGCCAACAGCTAGATACCTGGGAGCACCTGCGCTCAAAACAGTTCTGGTTGATTGTGAGGACCCACTTTAACGACAATCTGTGGGTGAAGCACTTTCGACTAACCAGGGCTACGTTTGAAGAATTTTGTTCCATGGTCGGGCCTTTCGTTGAGCCAGTCACGTCGAGCTCTCGCACACCTATACCATCTGACGAGCGCATTGCCATCACGCTTTACAAATGGTCATGACACGTCATCGCTCATGCGAATAAGCATGTCCATCATTTAATGCGCATTATAACTAATGCGAAACTCTAGAAAATCCACCTCCTCCTAGCGCATTAAAGTTTATGCTAATTGTGAGAGTTTGTTCGCATATCAAGTGTTTCCATTCGGGATTTCTTATGCGCATTTTCAAAATGTGCATAAAATAGTTGGATGGAAGCGCAGAAAATTTGAGTTTGCTATTTACAAGAAGCATCTGCTGACGTGGACGATGCCTCACAAGAAAAAGGTCTCAAAAGGTATACGATCAAGAATTGTTGCTTTGCATAAAGCTGGAAAGGGTTACTAAGTTATCTCAAAGAGCTTTGATATTCATCTGTCCACAGTTAGACATATTGTCTATTAATGGAGATGATTTAGTACTATGGGTACTCTCTCTAGAAGTGGCCGTCCAGCCAAAATGACTCAAAGGGCACACCGCAGAATGCTCAATGAGGTAAAAAAGAACCCTAGAGTGACAGATAAAGACTTGAAGGAATCATTGGAACTGGTTAACATCTCTGTTCATGAGTCTACTATACGGAAAACATTAAATAGGTATGGTGTCCATGGCAGGACACCATGAAGGAAGCTGCTGCTTTCCAACAAAGACATTGTTGTGTGCCTGAAGTTTGCCAAAGACCATCTTGACACTCCACAATGCTACTGGGAAAATCTTTTGTGGACTGATGAAACTAAGGTTGAATTGTTTGGGAAGAACACGCAGAACTACGTATGGCATAAAAAGGGCACTACATACCAACATAAAAACATCATCCCAACAGTGAAGTACGGTGGAGGGAGCATCAAGATTTGGGGCTGTTTTGCTGCTTTGGGACCTGAACTTCTTGCCAACATGGAGGGAAAAATGAATTCCCAAGTTTATTAAGATATCCTACAGGATAATGTCAGGGTGGCTGTGCACCAGCTGAAGCTCAGTAGAAGTTGGGTGATGCAGCAGGACAATAAACCTAAACATCGAAGTAAATTCACTACAGAATAGCTTCAATAAAAGAAAATCCACCTTTTGGAGTGACCCAGTCAGAGCCCAGATCTTAACCCAATAGAGATGCTGTGAAAGGATGTCAAGAGAGCCGTTCACACCAGACATCCTGAGAATATGTCTGAGCTGAAGCAGTTCTGTAAAGAAGAACACTCCAAAATTCCTTCTGAACGTTGTGCAGGTCTAATCTGCAGCTACCGGAAACACTTGTTTGAGGTTATTGATGTCAAAGGAGGATTGACTGGTTATTAAATCCAGGGGTTCACTTACTTTTTCCACAGCACTGTGAATGTTTAATAGGATGTGTTCAATAAAGACATGAAAGATTATAATTGTTTGTTGTTAGCTTAAGCACACTTGTGATTTTGATGAAGATGAGATCACATTTTATGACCAATTAATGCAACCAGCTAATCCCAATGAGTTCACATACTTTTTCTTTCCACTGTATATTTACACACACACACACACATATATATATATATTAGGGGTGGGCATTTCAAGTAATTTTGTAGTCGAGTACTCTGACACATAAAAAGCTAATAATAGATGACTTGAAATATAGAATTTAGGTTCAACTTTAAACCTTTAAAGCTGTTTTTCTTATGAAAAGATGAGCACTATGCATAAACAACAACATCTAGATTAAAAAATGACAAAAAAAACATTTGCACTCACACATAGAAACATACATTGCAAGTCTTCTGAAGTGATTCAATCACTGTAAATAATGGCAGAAAATGAAGTTTTGGGTCCATAAATCATAAGCTGTATTATTATTGCCCATGGCAGGCAAAGGCACAAAGGAAAGTCAATGTGCAAAATTCAAGTAGTGTTTTTACTAGTTGAATATTTAAAGCTGAACGAGTACTCGATTAATCGTTTACTTGTGCACATCATTAATATATATATATATATATACACACAGGGTTAGGAGGGTTACTTTTGTATTCCTCTAGAGATTACAGAATACTTGCGGTAAAATTTAATTTGTAACGTATTCCGTTAGATTACTCGTCATCAGTTATGTAATGTAAATACGCTTTGGATTACTACTTCAGCACTGGCAGATGTTTTTCACTTGTTTTTGATCATAAAAATCTTCCAGTATAGTGAGACAAAATACACTTATATTAAAAAACATTTTCTGAAACAGCCTAAATATATATACACAGTGTAGCTTCTTAAGTACATTTATTTTAAGGATTTATTAGTTTTACAGGAATACAATACAAAAATGTTATTAAGAGTAAGATTTTTGCAGTAAATCTATTGTCAAATTATCAAAGGTCTTACGTGAGAAGAAATAGTCTAGACGTTCTAAATATTCAGTGAAACAAATTACAATACAATTCAACGTAATCTTTTCAGTAATCCAAATACTTTTTGAAAGTAACTGTATTCTGATTAACAATGATGTAAATCGTAAATAGAGTGGAATACAGTTATTAATATTTAGTATTTTATGTAATATACTGTATATACACACGCTCACACTCACACACATGCTCACACTCACACACACTCACACTCACACAAAACACTCTCACTCACACACACACTCACACTCACACACTCTCACACAGACACTCACACTCACACAAACACACTCTCTCACACACTCTCTCACACACACACTCACACTCACACACACTCACACTCACACAAACACACTCTCTCACACACACACTCACACTCACACACACACACACACACACACACACTCACACACTCACACTCACACACACTCACACTCACACTCACACACTCACACTCACACACAGACACACACACACAGACACTCACACAAACACACTCTCTCACACACACGCTCACACTCACACACACACACACTCACACAAACACACTCTCTCACACACACACTCACACTCACACACACACACACACACTCACACAAAACACTTACACAAACACACACACACTCACACAAACACACTCACACACACACTCACACAAACACACACACTCACACTCACACAAACACACTCACACACACACACACACAGACACACACACACTCACACACTCTCACACACACAAACACACACACTCACACACACTCTCACACACACACTCACACTCTCACAGACACACAAACACACACACACACTCACACACACTCTCACACAGACACTCTCTCACACACACACACACGTCTCCTGTAGTGTTTCATTCACGTGTTTGATGGATTCCAGCCACAATATGACAGTTTTCATTGTGTTTCATTGTGTGTGTGTGTGTGTGTGTGTGTGTGTGTGTGTGTGGTTGAAATTAGCTATACTTCAATTGAAATGTATTTATTTTTTATTCAGAAATGACTCTAAATGGGTTCATACAGTATTAATTTAAAGACCTACATAAATGATGAGCCAAAATATGAAATGCCATGGATCAAGATTTACTGAATAATCCTTTATTCTGGAGAGGGGATCAAAATGACAACTTTCTCTTCTAATTTGGAACATAATCATATTGCAAATCCAAACACTAGGACTAGGTGTAGGTATTGGAGTAACTGAAGAGCCAAATGTGTCGCTTATTCTTAATATTTTTGGAGTCTCGAAAATTCCGATTTTTGTCTTTATTGTTTTTATGTAAATAAATAAAGGTGCATTTCTAGTTTCAACATTATTTGTACTTCAGACCTTTGTTTATTGGACAAGAAAAAATGATTCATACCATGTGACCCATATTTGGTTTTTGACCAGTGAAAATGGGCGAAATTGAACAATTTATGCATGATGGAGACATATTGAGAGCCCCATATCTCTGTGACTTAACAATATGGGACCTTAAAAATGAAGATTCAAAAAGGAAAGTTTGTTCTGAACCAGAATTGAAAAGGATATTAAAATATCTTTAATACTTCAGGAGTTATAGACCCTCCAACTTTGAAAAAACAACACAAAACAGTGCTTTTTCCCATTTTTGGACTCACACCATTGGCATATAATGCAACAAGCGGTGCTGAAGTCAACTGATTTTAGTAATAGATCTACCTATCTCTGTGTAAACATAAAATAATGATGCTGACACCTTTCTAAGGGTGTTTTTTTTTACCTCTAGTTTTGATCCAAAGTCATAGGCGAAAAAAATTTCATTTTGACCCTCCTCTACAAAATAATGGATTACTCAGTGAATATTCATTTATGACATTTAATATTTTGGCTTTCATTATTATTTATATTTATCTTTCTTCTTAAAGTCTTCACAAACGAAAACATTTCAGTTTTGTTTGACATGGAATAACCCCAATGTGCCTATCCGGTCAGCTGCTCTTTGTCTTTTATTTTTGTTCTAGAGTTGAACATGTGACTGTCAGACAGGTCAAATGGACTTCCTGCAAGTGTGTGTGTGTGTGTGTGTGTTTAATGAGCTTTCAGCTCAGGTGTAAGTGTATAAGAAGTCTGTCAGCTTGCATCTAAAAATATAACTTATATATGTCTTTTTAGAATATTATTTTTTTTATTGATATTGATTTATGTATTTTAAATGGATGAGTTGGAGCATATGTACAGTATGTATATGCATGTTGCATAGGTATATGTGTGTGTGTGTGTGTGTTAGGTTTTTTTTTAAGCGTATCTGAGTAATGACTAGAACACATGGCCTGTGCATGACATCACTTGTTCATCAGTACCCATAAACAGAACACACATGTTCCCTTTAGTGTGTGTATGTGTGTGCATGTTTGTGTGTGTGTGCATGTGTGCGTGCCTGTGTGTGTGGCCGGTCTCAGATCATCAGTGATGTCAGTGTTTCCTCAGTGACTTTTGTACACTGGACTCCAGGAACCTATACAGGTTTGATGACATCACCTACTACATGCACGATACGCTCTTAATGGGGAAGTCATATTTTGACTTTTTGTGTAACAGACATTTGAGATCCACTTCAAATCATGTGACTTGTCGAGGCAAGGTTACTTTACTAAGAGATTAGACTTAAGATTTTTACCTAGCGGATGATAAAACAAGCAAAAATATCCCATATCCCCAGCTGAACATTTTCATTTTGTAAAGGGGGATCAAAATGACAATTTTTGCATATATTTTCGGAGCAAAACTAGAGGGGAAAAAAACCACCCTTAGAAAGGTGTCAGCTTCATTATTTTATTTTTACACAGTGATAGGTAGATCTATTATTAAAATCAGTTGACCTCAGCACCGCTTGTTGCATTATACGCCAATGGTGTGAGTCCAAAAATGGGAAAAAACACTTTCTTTTGTGTTGTTTTTCTAAAGTTGGAGTGTCTATAACTCCTGAAGTATTAAAGATATCTTAATATTCTTTTAGACTCTGGTTCAGAACAAACTTTCCTTTTTATATCTTCATTTTTAAGGCCCTATATGGTTAAATCCCAGAGATATGGGGCTCTCAATGTGGCTCCACCATGCATAAATTGTTACAATGGTCGAAAACCAAATGTGGGTCACATGGTATGAAGCTAGTTTTTCTTGTCCAACAAAACAAAGGTCTAAAGTACAAATAATGTTTACAATAAAATAATATTGTCAAAAATTTACAGAGTTATCCCATATTCAGTATTTATCAAAATCTAGTTGTTTTTGCAGTTCCGCTTGGTACAGCTAGTGGCGCAGAAATTGCACAACATTAGAATTAAAACTGTTTCCCCTGCTTGTAACTTCATTCTTAGTGTGTTAGACCATGTCTCATTAAAAAAAAGGCCAGAATCCGTCCATCAGCCCCCCTCCGCTGTACCATTCTTAGCCTTGCAAGCACGGCTGTTTTCGCCATCACGCGCCTGTCGCTGTCTGGAGCTGTGCGCTCAGACCGTTACCTCACATGAGCTACTTCAAGAATGATAATGACAGAAACATTCACCTGGAAAAACACACATTCAGTCACTTCATTCCTCTATACACATGACTGTTTTGTTTTCATAGTTGTTTTATTATCTTTGTCTCAAGTTGATCATTAGCGTAACACATTTGTTTGATTGGCCGTCGTCTCGCTATCCCAGCATACACCTGTGTGATGCCAGACTCTTGCGCAGGCCTGTCCCACATCGCACCACCGCATGCCGTTCCTGTGAGAACACGTCTGCTTTGAGAGGGACATGTCCTGCAATCCACCTTCCAAATGTCTCCAACACAGATCAGGATCTTGATATTAATGCAAAAATCTTTCACAGATGGGTTCGGATGATTCTCGCAGGACTGCTAGTATGTTAAAGTGTTACATAAGACAATTCCTGTTTAGTTTAGATGTCTAAAAAGGGAGAAGTGCAATTGGGGCATCAGGGTTAGCGGCTAAAATTTTACCCAAAGGCAAGTCTCGAAAGATTTAAATCTTGGACATTTCTGGGCATTTAAAAAGATTCTGAAATCTGAAGGGATGCATCGATACCATTTTTTTTACCCTTTAAGCTCAAGTGTTTTTAAAGATTGCCTGTTTCAGTGGCATACCCAAAATGAAAGGCTTATAACTTGACAAATAAACAAAAAAAAACAAGGAAGGAAGGTCAAGTGTTTGGTATTTTTTTAATGATATAGATTATGATACATTTTAGGACTCTCAGCCTAAGAAACTGCTGAAAAATCACAAAAAACTGAGCCAAAATTTTAAGGTGGCTCCGAAAAACTGCTTTCCTTCTGTTCCCAATCATATCAACTGTATCTGAGAAATTTTTTGTGTTGTTACAACAAAGCAATCAAAAGTTATAACATTACAAATATAATTTATCATAGTGTCCAAAAACGTATCCATGTGTCTAAAAGCCTCTCCAAACAAATAAAACGATAATTGTACATAAGAACTAATTACACATGCAGACACAACAATGACTGAAGGTTTGCATAGCATACAGACATGATTTTAGTAATGAGATTTCACAGAATGAGTTTCATTCTGTGCCATTTGAGTCATCATTGAGTCTGTGTCCTGTATTTGGCGCCATCTCCTGGTGGCCATATGTAACATTGTGCTTCATGTGGATTATCTAATGATCTATACATCTGATTACCTTGTGTGTGGACTCGTCTGAAGGATAATCACATCCTCTAAATAACGTTATGTGATATTTTATGTTCCGTTTCTTTTTCGTGACGTTTTAAGCAAAAACACGGCACATAAGCAACACCAACATAAATGTCAAAGACATACGTATATTTAGCTATAACTCGCTACATTTTTGTTACATGGTTGTATTTTACTCTTTGAGAGCTTTCCAACAACATATGACACATGGCTATTAGATGAGTTTGATGTTTTACTTATTGCAATAATGTGTACAGTGCAAATTATTTTTCAAATTATCAAAATGGAAGCTTTCAAACGATACCTATTTTGTGTTGTTCAAGACTGTAGTTATTAATATTTTGACAAAAAAAAAATTCTCATGGCAGGCCCATCCGAGCTTAAAGGGTTAAACAGGCTTAATTTTCTAATGCACAACATCATTTTAATCTGTTTCGGATTTGAAGTAAAATATCACCAAGACATTTTCTTGACAGGTTTCGTGAAAATCACCCTTGCGTGTTTAATATTTTCATGAATTTTGAACTTCACTATTAATAACATTAAATACAAGACATTATAGCTGATCACCAAGGAGTTTATAAATAACTTATGAAATAATTAATAGTGTGTTTTGATTTTAAATATAACAAAGCATTGGGTAGAGTTACCAAAGTGCTGTTGTTACTTGCATTACGTACCAAAATGATCGCTGCATTGACACTGCTACTAGCATCATTATTCAAACTTTTACTGCAAGTTTGTTGCGGTGCATTTGAACATTCTGTCTTTACCTTGAGTTACACATGTA
This sequence comes from Myxocyprinus asiaticus, assembly GCF_019703515.2. Classification (NCBI taxonomy): domain Eukaryota; kingdom Metazoa; phylum Chordata; class Actinopteri; order Cypriniformes; family Catostomidae; genus Myxocyprinus; species Myxocyprinus asiaticus. The sequence continues at coordinate 3,612,281 of NC_059372.1, forward strand.
GTGCTGCCTTTGATTTTGGTCATAATGAAGAGCATGTCTAAAGATGTTTCCTAGGTAGGCAACTTGCTAGGGTTTGGGGCATAGCTGCAGTGTTAGCGGTGTTTGATCCATATTTCAGTGAATAAGTCATCTTTGTATCTCCATATGGCAGATGACATCCCTGTTACTCACACATCACCTGTCACATGACCTCTCTAAACCCCAGCTGTTCACTGCCTTTGACCTTAAACACACACATACACACACATATGTACGGCAGTGACATCTGAAGTCACACGGTCTGTACCGTTCATCTTCCATCACTGACACTCATTAACCGCTACACCGCCAACCTCTGTCCATGTAGGGCTCTGGCGGAGAAAAGACCCACTCTGGTTGGGTGACCACACGAATGCAATCAAGTGACTGATGTGTTTGAACCATCTTTACGATCTGTTAGTTTGGTAAGGTTCAACTTTAAAGAGACTGCTAGGAGTGTTGCGTGCATTATAGTGAAGTTCTTTGTAATGTGTTCCTTGTCGCTGTTGTCCACGTTTAGACCTCTGTAGAGGGTTTAAAATATCTTATTTTCCGAGGCTAGTTTGAGTATGACAGTGTTGGGGAATTAGCTACTGTCGTAACTAATTTGAAACCATTTTGCTGTAGCATAACAGTTGCTTTGCTGTTTTTAAAATAGTGTAGCCTTTCCGCTAACAAGCTATTAGCGGTGTAGCACAACAAAACACTACATCACCATTTTTGCTCACAATGCATTGTGAATGCAGCTTTACAGGCAGGCTACTATAATAAGAGATCAGACTTAAGATTTTTCCTAGCGGATGATCTTGGAGGAGTTGTTGTGCTCAAAATAATTTGACTTGAGGTGTGTAGAGCCAAGAAGAGTGAGTCAAAAATCAAAAGTTGCTAACCGCACACTGAGTTGCAAAACAGACTGAAAAGGGTCTAGCAAAAAGATATAACTTTATTATATTTGCATCCTAAAAAGCTAGACCCTTTTCAGTCTGTTTTGCAATTCAGTGTGCGGTTAGCAACTTTTGATTTTTGACCTAGCGGATGATAAAACAAGCAAAAATATCCCATATTCCCAGCTGAACATTTTGATTTTGTTGACACTTTTTCTGAAGAAAGATAAACAGAAATGATGGTGAAAGTCAAAATATTAAATGTCACAGATTAATATTTACTGAGTAATCCAATATTTTGTAGAGGGGGGTCAAAATGACAATTTTTGCATATAATTTCGGAGCTAAACTAGAGGGGAAAAAAAACACCCTTAGAAAGGTGTCAGCGTCATTATTTTATTTTTACACAGAGATAGGTAGGTCTATTATTAAAATCAGTTGACCTCAGCACCCGTTGTTGAAATATATACGAATGGTGTGAATTAAAAATGGGAAGAAGCACTTTTTTGTGTTGTTTTGTCCAAAGTTGAAATGTCTATAACTCTAGAAGAATTAAAGATATCTTAATATTCTTTTAGTCTCTGGTTCAGAACAAACTTTCCTTTTTGAATCTTCATTTTTAAGGCCCTATATGGTTAAATCCCAGAGATATGGGGCTCTTAATGTGGCTCCATGGGTAAATTGTTCAATTTTGCCCATTTTCAATGGTCGAAACACCAAATGTGTCATGGTATAAAGCTTGTTTTTTTAGTCCAACAAAACAACGGTATGAAGTACAAATCATGTTGAAATGGAAAACTAACCTTTTGTACAATTGTAGTTCCAAAGCAGCTTCGCTAGCACTGGTGTATACGTCATAAAAATGGCCCTCTATAATTCAACTTCATTTTAAGCTGTCATGTGTGTGTCATAATTGGAAACTATTAACACACAGGTGAAACAGATATGCAAGGTAACGTTATTTTCATTCTTTACTGCTTGTTCTCATGTCAGGGCTCAAGGGTGATAAAATGTACACAGGAAATCACACTTGCACTTAAAATAACCTTCTCCAATGCTGGTAAATGACAGGATGCATTTGCATGATTGGTTGTAATTGATGAAGCATGTGAGAAACTGCTCTAAATGAGATTTTAGTTAGTGGGTGAGCTGTTCAAATAATTCAGTCTGAATCGCAAACCGATTCAGACTGCTTTGTTAAACCATTTGACTGATTCATTGAAAAAAAACGACTCAAAAGATTGATTCATTCGCAATTCGGGCATCGCTAGTTCTGGTTCTAAACGGTGGACACAAAATTTGATCGCTGATATATTTTCAGGGAAAATTTAACATTAGTTTTTGTCAACACTTTTGCGCCACTTATTAAAATACCTTCACTGCTGAAACATTTAACCCTCTAAGCTCTGATGGCCCTGCCGTGAGAAAAAAAAAATAAAAATATGAATAACTAAAGTCATTACCAGCACAAAATAGGTATCATTTGAAAGCTTAGAAGCTCTACTTTCCAATGCATGTAGGCATTATGACCAAAACTGAACAAGTGCTTTGAAATCTGCAGACAAATTAGAAGTGTTCTGTTTGGATAATTTATAAAACAATTTGCACTGTACACATTATTGCAATCAGTAAAAACATCAAACTCATCTAATAGCCATGTGTCATTTGTTGTTGGAAAGCTCTCAAAGAGTAGAATACAGTCAGCCTATTTGCTTATAACTTCACGAAAAATAAACGGAACATAAAATATCATTATTTAGAGGAGGTGATTATCTTTCAAACGAGTCCACACACAAGATAATCAGATGCATAGATCATTAGATAATCCATATGAAGCACAATGTTACATATGACCACCAGGAGATGGCGCCAAATGCATGACACAGACTCAATGATGACTCAAATGACACAGAATGAAACTCATTCTGTGAAATCTCATTACTAAAATCATGTCTGCATGCTGTGCAAATGTTTAGTCATTGTTGTGTTTAAATGTGTCATTAGTTCTTATGTACAAGTATTATGTTTTATTTGTTTGGAGACGCTTTTGGATACATGGAGGCATTTTTGTACACTAGGATAAATTATATTTGTAATGCTATAACTTTTGATTGCTTTGTCGTATCAACACAAAAATGTTCTCAGTTGATACAGTTGACATGATTGGGAACAAAAAAAATATATATATGTTTTTTGGAGCCACTTTATTTACACCCAGAGATATATAATGTCAAATCAGAAAAATAATTTTAAAAAGTACATTTTTGGCTAAATTCTTTCATTATTTTTCAGCAGTTTCTTAGGCTGAGAGTCTCAGTATCAAAATATTTGAAAAGTTTTCTTTACAATGATAACAAACACTTGACCCTCCTTGTTTTTTTTTTCTTTCTAGAGTTAAAAACCTTTAATTTTGGGTATGCCACTAAAACATCTTTAAAAACACCTACAGAGCTTAAAAGGTCAAAAAACTAGCAACGCTACCACTTTGCTACTGAGAAATGTTGTTAAAGGGGTCATTTTTTTTATAATTGTGTTATCTTCCCTGAGCTCCACTTATAATGTTAGTATAGTTTATTTGCACAAAAACTAAAAAATAATTTAGTCATATATAATAATTTTCCACCCTGTCTCTGGCCCTCTGTATGAAACGCTCGGTTTTAAGATGTCTGGCCCTTTAAGACTTCAGTGTAAACGCCCACTGTTGTGATTGGCTAACATCGTGCAGCCCTTCCAATACAGCCACATTTGAAATGCAGTCTAAAGAAAATGAATAAACCCCACAAGACCACAACATTTATAAAACTAAATTTCAGGATTAACATATAACCCACATCCAACTCAAACAGCACCATAATCTATCAAACAGTCATGACATATGTAATATTCATGAATTAAACAGTTGAATTATGGATTTCCAGTCCAGTAGTGTTTTAACTGCCCCATCCTTCAATAACAGTTTCTGTGACTGGTTCACAAGCAATCACGCTCATAATACAAGCCGAAAACATGCAGTCCTCGCTGAGATGTTCTGAATGCACAAACGTAAACCGTCCATGGTGGTGGCGTTGGGTGCTTCAACCTGCTTCAACAGGCCAAAGCAGAGACGCTGGTCTTCACGTCTCACATCTTCCGTGTTCGTTTACACACAGGACTGTATTGAAATTTGTGTTTGTTCCGCTTTTAAAACACGGCGCACATTGCCGAAAACGCATCAGAACGATCAAAGACGTCCATCTAGTGCATGTTTACAAAAGACCAACAATTAAAAATAGCACAGATGGGTGCAAAAACGGTCCAGGACGCCTTCAAAACAGCACAACAGCAAGACAGCGCAGCTGAATGAAACACAATGGGGGATCCTTTTTAGAGTTATAACTTGACATTGCATCTTTTAAAAGCATCGCGAGATGTATCATAATGCTCATAGCCATGCACGTTTATGTAGAAAAACATTTAAATCCAGATAGTCCCCTTAGGATGAATCTCTCATGACAGGCCCCATCTCTCTCCTCTTCACCTGTGTGGCTGACTGAGCACAAGTGGGCGGGGCCATGCAGATTTATAGTATTTGGTCCTTGTGATGTCACAAGTTCCAAGAATTCCAAACTAACCGTTTTTGCAGCCTGGTTAAAATAAATGCTCTTTTTCTATTAAAGAGGAAGTTTTGAGTTCTGAAACTTACAGTATGTTTTTATAGTACAATGACCTCTTATATGCCAAAAGATCAAGGAAAATTTCCTTGTCGTGACATGGAATGACCCCTTTAAACTAATAGCATCGCTGTTTTGATGCTACTGCCTAACACTGCCAATCGTGATGCATTTGAATGTTTTTTTTAACAGATATGATGGTAAATTCATCTTGGTCTGTTTAATGATTCAGAATACAGACGTTAATCAGAAAATGATGTGAACGTCAATGTGCTCGCTGACTGTCATCAGATATTGTGACATCATCGAGGTCTTGAAAGTAACAAACAGGACAGATTAATAATTTGAGACATGTGGAGAAACGCCAAAATATTTTGATACAGTGTTGGTTGTCAGGCACCTGAATTCAATCTGTATTGTTTTGTGAATGAATACCAATTGAATAACTACTGTTTATTTTTGTGGTTCCATCTATTTGTTGTTCTTTTATGACAAACCCACACTTGAGACTGAACTGCTCATGATTCATTTGACTGTAAATCTGGTTACAGTTTTTTCGTTAGTTTGTTTTGTTTTTATGGCATTGCGTGTTCCGCACAGCTCGATTTGTAAATACAAAGTTTACATCACATCATCGTGCAGTACTTTGTGCATTTCAAAATATTTACGGTCTCGCTCTTTCCCATTACCTTTCATCAGTGAATCAAAGGGCACATTAAGTAGATTCGGCATCTGCCTTCAGTCACGATGTTTGACATCACAAATGTTATGTCCCGTTCGCATTCACAGGTTCTGGATTTTGACAAATGTTTGCCATCAAATCATTGAAACATATTCAAGAGTTTTGTACACGTGTCAACAGAATATCCTCATACACATGTCTGCACAGCGGATGGTTATATTCTGGTTTTAAAGTCTTCCCAAATTTTGTAGTTTAAAAACTGAAAACCACATT
>NC_059372.1:3620287-3700287 GCF_019703515.2 Myxocyprinus asiaticus
ATCTATCTGTCTATCTGTCTGATATCTATGTGTCTGTCTGTCTGTCTGTCTATTACTCCTTTCTATCTATCTATCTATCTGTCTATCTGTCTGTCTATCTATGTGTCTGTCTGTCTATTACTCTTTTTTTATCTGTCTATCTATCTCTCTGTCTATTACTCTTTTCTATCTATCTGTCTGTCTGTCTATCTCTCTGTCTATTACTCTTTTCTATCTATCTGTCTGTCTGTCTGTCTATCTATCTATCTCTCTCTCTGTCTGTTACTCTTTTTATCTATCTGTCTTTCTGTCTATCTATCTGTCTGTCTGTTTGTCTGTCTGTCTGTCTATCTGTCTATCTATGACTCTTTTCTATCCGTCTGTCTGTCTGTCTGTCCGTCCGTCTTACATTTCACTTCCATTGTAAGTGCCTCACTGTAACCCACCATAACCTGTTTATGGCCAAAATCTGTAGTTTTTGCTGTCCAGCTGAATGATGAAAAACATAGGATTTTTTTCTTTGAGTACAGTAAAATTACATGTCATGTCAAAGCCCACGTTTAGTCAGTGGTCATACAGTTTTGCCTAACAGGAAATGTCACACTGGCTGATTGATCTGTCATTAGTGCCAGAGTTTCATCTGAGAAACTACAGAGTACATTTGTCGAAACTTGTCATGATTGTGACTCAGCGAATGAGTACTAACAGGTTAACCACAGTGAAGTTGTTTAGGATAATTGTTTAAAGTCACACACTCTCATTCTCTCTCTTCTCGTCATCTGTTTTGTTCTCTGTTCTATCAGCTCTTTCTCCAGGAATGAAAGACACTAGGTGTGTGTGTGAATGGGGAATTAGTTGCTGAGCTATTCCCTGAAGAGTCTGGACTTAGAGTTTCCATTACAGGATTTTCTGGTTTGGTCTGTCTGCTACAGAAAGAGGCCTCCCTGCGGAGCAAGGCAGGGCGTAGAGGAGCATCTCCACTGGGCCTCCTGATGGAGATGGGCTTCATGTTGAAACTGGGTCTGTTGTCAGAGCAGGACCTGCTTGTGGAACTAGACCTGTTTATCAAGGATTATCAGCACAGGGCCTTCTAATGAAACTGGTCTGCTTATGGGCCTGTTTATGGAGTAACATTATGAAGGGCTTGCTGATAGTGCTGGGCCTCCTGATAATATTAAGCTTCCTGATCCAGCTGGGCCTCCTAGTGAACCTGGATCAGTTGTTCAAACAGGGCCTGTTTAGAGAGGAACATTATGGAGGGCCTCCTGATAGAGCTTGGTCTCCTGATAACACTAGACCTCCTGACTCAGTTGGGCCTCCTAATGGAGGTAGTTTTCTGTTCAGACTGGGCCCCTTGTTGAAACTTCTTACCTATTGAAGCTAGTCCTGTCATTTCCTGTAGCTCACCTGGTAGATTACGGTGCCAGCAATGCCAAAGTCATGGGTTCAATTCCCAGAGAACATGAACTGATAAAATGTATATCTTGAATGCACTGTAAGTCACTTTGGATAAAAGAGTCTCCCAAATGTATCTAAATGTAAATGTAGTCCTCAGCCACAGGTTGGAGGTGGGTGGAGATAGCGGTACTGGGCCTCTTTATGGAGGAACATCTCTACTGGGCCTCCATGGAGCTGGGCCTCTTGTTGAAACTGGTTCATATAAAAGCATTGTGCCTCCTTGTTGAGTAAGGCCTCCTGACAGCAATGGGCCTCTTCATGGAGCTTTGTGTCCTATTGAAACTGGGTCGCCTATTGCAACTGGGCTTCCTGACGGAGCTGGACCTGGTTATGGTAGGAACGTTTCCACTTATCTCTTGATAAAACTGGATTACTTGTTGGAGCTGGGTGTCCAGGTTGAGTAAGGCCTCCTGATGAAGCTTGGTCTCCTGATAGCTTTAGGGCTTCTGACACATTTGTGCCTCCTAATGGAGCCAGACCTCCTGATATAGCTGGGCTTCCTGATGCAGTTGGTCCTCCTAATTGAGGAAATCTCCTGTTGAAAGTGTGACACATGTTGAAACATGTTAGAGGAATATTATGAAGGGCCTGCTGATAGAGCTGGGTCTCCTAGTGAACCTGGATCACTTGTTCAAACTAGGCCTGTTTTAATAGAGGAACATTATGGAGTGCCTCCTGATGGAGCTTGGTGTCCTAATTAAACTAGGCCTCCTGACACAGTTAGGCCTTCTAATGGAGGTAGTTTTCTGTTCAAACTGGGCCATTTGTTGAAACTTCTTACCTATTGAAGCTAGTCCTGTCATTTCTTGTAGCTCACCTGGTAGATTACGATGCTAGCAATGCCAAGATCATGGGTTCAATTCCTAGAGAACATGCACTGATAAATGCAAATGTGTTGTCCTCAACCACTTGTTGAATTTGGGCCTCCTGGTGGAGGAAGACCTCCTGACAGTGCTGGACCTGGTTAAAGAGGAACGTTTCCACTGGTTGCAGCTGGGTATCCAGAATAAGTAAGGCCTTCTGACAGCACTGGACCTCCTGATGGAGCTTGGTCTCCTGATAGCGTTGGGCCTCCTGACTGACACACTTGGGACCTCCTGTTCAAACTGGCCTGTTTATGGAGGAACATTCTGGAGGGCCACCTGATATAGCTGGGCTTCCTGATGCAGTTGGACCTCCTAATTAAGGAAATCTCTTGTTGAAAGTGGGACACTTGTTGAAACATGTTGCTTATTGAAGATAGTCCTATCATTTTCTGTAGCTCACCTGGTTGATTACTGTGCTAGCAATGCCAAAGTCATGGATTCGATTCCCATGGAAGACACTTACTAATTAAATGTATATCTTTGATGTATTGTAAGTCACCTTGGATAAAAGCATCTGCCAATGTAAATGTAAATTTGTAGTCCTCAGCCACAGGTTGGAGTTGGGCCTCCTGGTGGAGTAAGCCCACCTGACAGCACTGGGCCTCTTGATGGAGCTTGGTCTCCTATTGAAACTGAGCCACTTGTTGGAACTGGGCCTTCTGATGGAGTTGGAATCTTGTTATGGAGAAACATCTCCTCATGGACAGTTCTGTGTGGTAGATGAAGGGCATTGAACCTTTCTGAAGGCCAAATGGTGGAGGTGAGATGTGTGATGTAGATCGACCTCCTGATGAAGGTCATTGGAGACTTTCTGCTTCATATCATACATGTGGATCACGCACATCGCACAAATTTGTTGTGATTATTTAATTGTAAAAGAGTGCAGAATAAAGCAATTTCACTAGTGTAGACATTTGCAAACTACTGTAGATTGTGTCAGATGTTGCTTTGATTATGATTCCACCTAATAGTTTTATAACCAAAGATCTCACAGTAATGGGATTTATAAAGCTGTGTGAATCAGTTATATATAAAGAATTGGTTCATAAGAATGATTCGTTTGCAAATTGGTCATCACGATGATTGTTAGAATACTGGCCGTAATGATTCCCGAAGTTCCTCCGAGATCCAACACATCTGGAGGAAGTTCTGACCATATAAGAACAGTATCCTGCAGAACAAAGCTAAAATTAGATGCTTCACACTGTGATAAAATGGTGCGGAAAATTGAAGATAAACAGACAGAGTTCAAGGCGTGAACATTATCAAATTACACTTCATTCAAGTCTAAATCAAGACTTCAGTCAAAATCAAGCTGTGCTGTTTGTTGAGTCATAACCAATGGCTTGTTCTTCTTGTAGGACTTATCTTTTCAGAGTCGCATAAAACCATAAAATCCATAAAACCATCCATAAAAACAAGTGCAGGAAAAAAGGGATTTCTGGGAAAGCCCTTCATTAGCATTTATGGGAAACTCCATGGCTCCATTAAGCTTTCCTTTTCACATATCTCTCTCTTTATGTCCACATGTTGCACATTTTCACTGGTCTGTTGTTCATTTTCGTATTTTTCCATGCGAGCTTGTCATATTTCTCCTCATACACGAGTGGAGGGGACCCCTTCGGGACGGGAACCAGAACATTCTTATGGAAAATGTTTGTGCCCGGGCCGGTGCACTGCTGCTGTTCTCTCCACACAAAGAGGGTTGTGTTCACTGTCCAAGACTTAAATTGGAAACTCAGACGGGATCCAAAACAATCTGATGCCCATGAGATGTCAAGTTTTGTCTGCTATTAGATGGTTCATTTATATCTGGATGGTGTTTTGCAGTAAATTTAGTGTTGACTATGTACGTAAGAACAAAATGCCCTGGTCAAATTTAACCCCAAGTCAATATAAATAAAAATATGAAATAAAATTTTGCATATGCAATTTTATTTTTATTTTTTATTTTTTGCATTGTGACAATATTTTCAGGACACTTAAGCACATGTAATCACCCAATTCTCATTACCTTAACATGTAGTGTGTTTGAACAGTGTGTAACCAAGTCATGTGACTTACCAAACCTGATTGAACACTTGCTTTGTGTGTCATTTGATAAATAAACTCAAGAAAATAATGTGAGATCAGTGATTTAACTGGGAGTGATTCTTGGTTTGATTCATTCTTTGATGACTCTGGAATCAAACTCTTGTCCTTTGTTTAATCTGACTCTCTCATCATGAATTGTAAACCTCAAATTTCTTAAACAGTGTTAGTCACAAATGGATAGAAACCTGAACCGTGTTAGTGTCACGCCACACACACAAACATATTTGGTCCACTCATCCAGGGCAGTTTGTAGGATTAAAAGAGAAACTGATTTACTCTGATTTAGTATGCAGATTTGCTTTCCAAAACAAAATAAACAAAATGATGGTTTTCCTGTCACTTTTGTAATGGGAATGGTTTGTGTGTGTGTGTGTTTGGCCTCTTGCACAATCTTCAGGTCCAGTCACAGTGTAAGTGGTACAAAGGTAGTTCTTGTATCACTTTTCTCTCTCACACACATTCGTGGGTGGTCCTCCTGTTTACCTGTACAGGTGAGAGAGTGACTATGTGGCATTGTTGGTAGGGCCTGGTTAGCTCAGCGAGTATTGACACTGACTAACACACCTGGAGTTGCGAGTTCAAATCCAGGGCGTGCTGAGTGACTCCAGCCAGGTCTCCTGAGCAACCAAATTGGCCTGGTTGCTAGGGAGGGTAGAGTCACATGGGGTAACCTCCTCATGGTTGCTATAATGTGGTTCTCGCTCTCGGTGGGGCATGTTGTGAGTTGTGCGTGTATGCCGCGGAGAATAGCGTGAAGCCTCCATACTCACTATGCCTCAGCGGTAACGCGCTCAACAAGCCACGTGATAAGATGTGCGGATTGACGGTCTCAGACGCGGAGGCAACTGAGATTCATCCTCTGACACCTGGATTGAGGCGAGTCACTACGCCACCACCAGGACTTAGAGCGCATTGGGAATTGAGCATTCCAGATTGGTGAGAAAAATGGGAGGAAAAAGAAAACTCCTGTCTTTAAAGTCAACAGCACCTGAACAGCTCCCAAAACTCTCCCTTCATCAGCAGTTCAGATTTGGACCATTTTGTTTCTCGATAGACAGCAGTTTATTTATCAGAACTGTGTGTGTTTAAAGTCTAGAGGACATTTAAAGCACTTCACTTGCTCTGTGTGCGTCAGTGTGATGGAACAGTCCGAACCATCATTCACCTCGACCTAACACAAGGTTACTGGCCACCCGATAGCATAACCCACTGGAAGTGAGGCGACTCGCACCCCTAGCCTTGTGTTTGTTGAGACTGCGAGAAAGAAAACACATTCTGGCGATATCTCGCTTAATATTTATGACTAATCACACACACGCTTGCCAGGGCAACACACCTTCGGTCTGTTTTGTTCGTCTCCAGGGTTCCTGAAGTGTCTGGGAAGATTGTTTTGTTTCCTCATGTTTGTATTCACTGCGTTCACTGTGTGTTTCTACAAGGTCTTTTTCCCCGTCTGTAATCTCTCTTGGCGCTCACCTGCGCCGACAGCCAGTCAGGACAGAGCGCTGTGTTATTCTGCCACGCGGGGTGTGAGAGAAACACACTGGCCACATGATCAGAACACATTTTTCTCATTCCACCATTTAGTTATGGAAGTTTTGTTCTATGCCAGTTTATCACAGTTGACATTATTGAGAATTCTGTGAATTGCAATAGATTTTTGGAACACTATGTACCTGCAGCCATGGTAACAAGGCCTTTCTCTCTGGTTTATTGTTTGTTGATAAGAGCTAGAGAGAGTGTTAGCATGTTAACCAAAACTAAACATCATAGAGTGGCAAGAAAAAAATATGTGAATTAGTTGTATTTCTGCATTAATTGGTCATAAAATGTGATCTCCATCAAAGTCACAAATATAGACAAACACAATGTGCTTAAGCTAACAACACACAAACAATTATAATCTTTCATGTCTTTATTGAACACATCCCATTAAACATTCCTTTGGATTTAATAACCAGTCAATCCTCCTTTGGCATCAATAACCTCAAACAAGTGTTTCCGGTAGCTGCGGATTAGACCTGCACAATGTTCAGAAGGAATTTTTGACCATTCTTCTTTACAGAACTGCTTCAGTTCAGACATATTCTTAGGATGTCTGGTGTGAACGGCTCTCTTGACGTCCTTTCACAGCATCTCTATTGGGTTAAGATCTGGGCTCTGATTGGGACACTCCAAAAGGTGGACTTTCTTTTTTTGGAGCCATTTTGTAGTGAATTTACTTCGATGTTTAGGTTTATTGTCCTGCTGCATCACCCAACTTCTACTGAGCTTCAGCTGGAGCACAGCCAACCTGACATTATCCTGTAGAATATCTTGATAAACTTGGGAATTCATTTTTACCCTCTGATGTCAAGCGGTCCAGGCCCCGAAGCAGCAAAGCAGCCCCAAGTCATGATGCTCCCTCCACCGTATTTCACCGTTGGGATGATGTTTTCATGTGGTATGCGGTGCCTTTTTTATGCCATACGTAATGCTGCATGTTCTTCCCAAACAATTCAACCTTAGTTTCATCAGACCACAAAACATTTTCCCAGTAGTGTGGTAGAGTGTCAAGATGGTCTTTGGCAAACTTCAGGCGCACAGCAATGTTTATGTTGGAAAGCAGCGGCTTCCTTCATGGTGTCCTGCCATGGACACCATACCTATTTTAATCTTTTCCATATAGTAGACTCGTGACCAGAGATGTTAACCAGTTCCAATGATTCCTTCAAGTCTTTATCTGTCACTCTAGGGTTCTTTTTTATCTCATTGAGCATTCTGCAGTGTGCCCTTTGAGTCATTTTGGCTGGACGGCTACTTCTAGGGAGAGTACCCATAGTACTAAATCATCTCCATTAATAGACAATATGTCTAACTGTGGACAGATGAATATCTCAGGATAACTTTGTAACCTTTTCCAGCTTTATGCAAAGCAACAATTCTTGATCGTAGGTCTTCTGAGCTCTCTTTTTGTGAGGCATAGTCCACATCAGCAGATGATTCTTGTGAATATTTTGACTATATAAGTCAAATTAGCTCTAACCCACATCTCTAATCTCGTTTCATTAATTGGATGCCATTTGCCAACTCCTGACTCTAATTAGCTTTTGTTGACGTCTTAAGCCTAAGGGTCCACATACTTTTCCCCAACCTACACTGTGAATGGTTGAATGATGTATTCAGTATGTACAAGGACAATATAATAACTTGTGTGTTATTAGTAAAAACAGATCGTGTTTGTTCATTATTGTAACTTAGATGAAGATCAAACCAGATTATAAGACAAATTTATACATAAATGCAGGTAATTCCAAGGGGTTCACATACTTTTTCTTGCCATTATAATAGAGTGGTTTGAAGCACTATTCATGCTAATAGTGTTAGCATGAATAGCACTGGTTAAAATGTAGTTATTATTCTACAAACTTTGAGGATTTTTTCAAAATCCTTAAACAAAGACCAACATTTCTAACACTAACTCCTCTGAGAGATTTCAAGCTACATCCACCAAACTTGGTACGGACCTTCAGACCTTTCTGGAATAGTGTTCTATGTCTTTTCTAACTGATCAGATACTCAAAAATTTGAAAAAATCCCATTGAATTATATTGACAGAATGTTCAGAAGAACCAATGGAATACTCGTTGATTCAAACTCCAACTATCAAAAATTCAAATGTAAACAAACCCACAAAAGGCCTTTAATTTGCTTTAAGTTGGTCTCTCTCTCTCTCTCTCTGTATCTGACGGTTTATCTGATTATGTCACAGTCTGTCTGACTGTCTAGCTAACTGTCTGTTTGTCTTACTGTAATGTATAGTATATATTCATTAAATTCAACATCAAAGTTTGTCTTGATAAACTTTACCTATCTAGTATTCATAATTTATTTACCTAATCTCCATTGCCCACTTTTTTTAAAAAGCCGTTATGCCTTAAGTTGCTGTCTTGGTAGGCAGCTCGCTAGGTTTTGCAACTAAATGTGTCTTTTCTGTAAGAGAGAGAGAGTATTTTGTGATTGAGTGAGAGAAATGGCTTACAAATACATCTGCTTTCATGCTTGAAGTGTTTGTCCATGTTCCAGGCACACAAATAAAGTGCAACAATGCACCGATTCCTGTAACAGGCAGGCAGGGAAAGTACATTCCAGCAGATCTTCTGTTCATCGAGAGGCGGGGGTTTATTTCAGCTATCTGACGGTAATGAAGTTCATTCCTCTAAACTGTTGAAGTTGAACCAAGCTTCTCTCCAGTGGACATCGAATCCCTGACACCGCTGACCCGCAGGTGCTGCCCGTCTAATGGCTTGGCCGAACCCAAAACCGCCTGTCGTTATAGAGCGCTAGACCCGGGAGACCACAGCGGGCATGGGCACAGAGAAATGTGCCTCTTTGTGGAAAGGATGGATATCTTTCTGGGGGGGGGTCGGGGGGTCTCATTTCGTTCTGAAATCAAAGAAAAGAAAGACCGAATCGCCTGCTAACTTCTCCATTTTGACATTCCGTGTTTTTCTGGAGCTCCTGGTCTTGAATGTTACCGAAGGACCATCCATCCTGTCATGGGTCAAGTGGAGACATGTTACTTTAGCAATATACATTCCACTGTTTGTCATACCAGAAGCCCAAATTGCAATGATGGGGAAATCACTTTAAATTTGGAGCAGACTGTAGCTTGTCAAGTGACAGTTTAACAAAGTTGTTAATCTACAGTCAAACTATCCTTTTGAGAAAGTAGTTAAAGGAACAGTTCACCCAAAAATGAAAATTCCCTCATCATTTCCCTCATGCCATCCCGGATGTGTATGACTTTCTTTCTTCTGCAGAATTGCAGGTGTTTCTGAAGATTTGAGAAACAAAGAGTTTGGAAAAAAATGTGGAATATCTGTTTATCTGTAATGATCGGTGATGGACACGCTAGCGACCATGTTACATGAGGAATTCCTTTAACACGAATGTATGGTTTGTTTTTAAAGAGTTGAACACACCTCATTAATTTACTGCTGAGGTAAACACATCAATCATATTTAACATTTGTATGCATCCTAAAAAAGAACAAAATTACAAACATTTTGGGTGTTATCTTGCTAAGATAAGATGAATTCATAACACCTGTACAGATGTTCAGATAAGTAAATGATAACAGAATTAACATTTGTTTGTTGAACTATTCCTTTAACATGCACACATACTGTGTATTTAGTGCTGTAACCCTTCTTGAGTTGTTCCTGGTCTGTGATTGCGAGTTCTGCTAGAATCTCTGACCCGTTTAAAATCCCCCCACAGGTCCGCGTCTGTAGCCCACCTGCCTCCAGACTCACTGTGACGTCAAACTCCTGCAGCGATCTGATAAACGTTTATCTCTCCTGTGCCTCGCCAATCACATTTACATTCCAGCGTGCTGATAACTTTTTTTTTATGTGTTTAATATACAGTCTCTCATGCGGAGCTCTGCGCCTGCAGCAGAATAACGTCCGGTTTTACGTTTCTCTGTTCGTGACTGAGCAGAGTCTCTTTTCAGAGTCTCTGAAAAAATTTTTCCATGGAAATAAGTATATTTTTCTTACCCTATTGGCAAATAGTTTTTTCTTGTTTGAACCTCCTGAGACCCCCGCTTGACTGCTGCGTGCTTTTACCATTCCCCTTTTTTGATTTGTAACTAGTAGCCTCTAAGAAACATGCAAAAAAACAAAATTTTTCTAGACCGAATAGTTTTCCTAAAAATTTATATCCACATATGTGGACAGCAAGACTAAGTTGTGAAATTAAATAAAACCAAGCTATAGAAAGTCTGATTTTTTTTTTAAATCAAATTTTTTATTATGTTTCCAGGAGTGTTGTTTGTTCATGTTTTTCAGATGTTACAGACATTACATCAGAAATTAGCATAATTGGGGGCCTGGGTAGCTTAGTGAGTATTGATGCTGACTACCACCTCTGGAGTCGTGAGTTCGAATCCAGGGCGTGCTGAGTGACTCCAGCCAGGTCTCCTAAGCAACCAAATTGGCCTGTTACAAGGGATGGTAGAGTTACATGGTGTAACCTCCTCGTGGTCGCTATAATGTGGTTCTCGCTCTCGGTGGGGCGCGTGGTGAGTTGTGCATGGATGCTGCGGAGAATAGCGTGAAGCCTTCACACGCGCTAGGTCTCCGTGGTAACGCGTTCAACAAGCCACGTGATAAGATGCGTGGATTGATGGTCTCAGACGCGGATGCAACTGAGATTCGTCCTCCGCCACCCGGATTGAGGCGAGTCACTACGCCACCATGAGCGCATTGGGAATTGGGCACTCCAAATTGGGGAGAAAAAGGGTAGTATTGTATGTGTTTGAAAAAAATACATTAGCATAATTAATTCTGATTCAAAGTAATGTCCAGCATCATCCAATCACTGCCAACCATGTTAAAATAAAATGATACATTATAAATTCTGAATCTATGTACTGATTATCATTGTCACATGTCTGCCAAACACGTTGAGTGATCCAAACATCATCTGCAGCCTAAAACTGAACTTTTGAGCGGATTTTAGGAGTGAATGCACTTCACTATAGAAAGCTATAGGATGCTCCCTTGCTCCCTATTTAGTGAATGACTTAACCTCCAATGTGCTGTCTGTCTGCACTGGTCTCAGAACAGTTTGAAATGCACCTCATTTTCATCCTAACTCCATATAAAGCTTCTGAAAGCAACATTTTCCAGTTTTTGGATGAACCCATATGATTCTCAATGTGATAATGCACAGTAAATACAGGATATTTTAAATGACACTGAGCCTACAGTCCACGTATGTGGTCATTGTGTTTAACAGCGTGCAGTTTCACATTAAATGGCTCAAATTTCAAAAATAGCATACCGGATGAAACTATAGACTTAATCTTTGGCTCAAACATGTTTCAATGTAAAAACTTAATTATGTTCTCTATAACCGCATACTTTGGGAAAACAATGGAATTGGGAAAATGGAGTTTTCAGTCAAAAACGGATTAGTGTGGACATGGCCTCAAGCAGAGTAACAGCTTGAAAACTCAGTTTTCAGTTTCCTAATGTCATCGTTTTTCAAAGTAGGCCTATGCAGTTACAGAGAGCATTTCAGTCTCGCTTTCAGTGGAGGAAAACGCTGTTCCAGTATGGACGAGAGGCGTAAAACATAGCAAAATCAATGTGTTTTTAAACAAACACATATTAGTGTGGACGAAACCTTCATTTTCATGATATGGAAAAAAGATGTATTGAAAGTGAATGGTGACTGAGACCAACATTATGCTAAACATCTTTTGTGTTCCACGAAAGAAAGTCATACAGGTTTGGAATGACATGACATTTGGAATTAAATGCTTGAAATTCGTTATGAAGACAAACATAAGCTGTGCCTACAATTATATTACAACATTTCTTGTAAATGGATGAGTTGGAATGGGTAATGAAGTAAAAGCAGCCAACAAGTGTCCAGTCCCCTGTCTCTCTCTCTCTCTCTCTCTCTCTCTCTCTCTCTCCTGGCCCTCTTTTGGAATGGAATTGCAGTCTTATGGGTACAAATGCACCATTTATTCAACATTTCACAAGAGACACTTTATACAGTCAGATGCTGTTATCTCGCACATTACAGGGTGAGATGTGTACTGCTTTTATGCCAGCATTCATTTGCAATGGAATGGCAAGAATGTGGCAGAGAGCGAGAGAAATCATCTACCAGCAGTGTGCGGTGTTCCCCTGGGCTCAGTGTGTGGCCCGCTGCAGTTCCTGGCATAATGGCCACCAGCGATCCCTGCACACACACAGCCAGGTGGAATCCAGAGAGCGCTCGAGCATGTCACAACAAAATGAGAGACAGAGAGAGAATAAATGAAGGACAGAGGGGGATGAGGGTTGACAGTGAGTGGCAAATTAAAGATGCATAAAATATGCTGAGTGACGAGTCAGAATTGCGGGGAATGGAATTTTGAGATCAACTGAAATGGATCGTTGAAGAGATAATGTATGTTGGGTTGGGGAGAAGCTCTGGGTGGTGTTAGATGTTCAATATAGTATATCTGCCACCAAGGCTGGTGCTACGGGGGGTCACAGTGGGACCAGGTCTAGCAAAGGTCTTTCCTCAAATTATAAGGAAACATTCTCATAAATGAAAAGAAGATTCTCACATAGCAACAGTTACTACATCTGTCTGGAAAGATAGGATACTGTGTAGTCTTTCTGTCTGTGGCATATTTGATGTATTCAGTATCTACAATCAAGAGACTGTAGACTAGGGTTGGGCGATATATTGAATATTCCCAATATATTTGTGAAGATTTTACTGGTAGAATAAAATTTAAGCAACATTGACTAATGCATTTTTATGTAGTCAATAAGAGTGTCATTAGAAAAATTTCGCAATCCTTCCTTGTCTCGTTACTCAAAGTTTTAGTAGCTAAAGCAGTGTTAGAGCTGGAAAGTTCCATTCATCTCCATGAATCAGTTCAGACTGTCTGTTTACATGAATCACTTAATAACTCTGTTTTAATGATTCATGGACATTGTTACTGGAAAATGGGACTATATTAGGTGTCTTTAACTACTATGTACTTAACCCTTCCATGGTCTTAACGATCAAGTCTCTGCTTTGAACCTACAGGGTCAAAATTGACCAATTGTTTGTCTTCAATTTCAAAAGCTTGTACTAAAGGCTCTGTTTGCTCGATCTCTCTATTTTTGGTCTTAAATTGTTCCTCTAGGTGGCAGAAAACACTAGAAAAAATATATTTTTCTCTATCACCTTCTATCACAATATACAGATCTATAAGGCAAAGGATGCCCCAGTGCAGCTTCAAAAGCTTGTACTAAAGGCTCTGTTTGCTCGATCTCTCTACTTTTGGTCTTAAATCATTCCTCTAGGTGGCAGCAAATGCTAGTAAAAATTGTTTTTTCTCTTTCACCTTCTATCACAGCAAACAGATCTGAGAGCAGGGGGCGCCCCATTGTGGTTTGTGACTCCGCCCATAGACATCCAGTCTTTTTTGGGAAACCCTGCCTTTCCCCCTGTTTGGTGGAATATCATAGCCTCTGAATGGACTACACATGTGATCTTGGTGTCATTTGAAAGCTAAGAACCTCTACAATGATGTATTTTATCATCAATAGTCAGGAACATATTCAAATGATGATTTGATTGGAATAATTTTTTTTGCTGAACTGCATGTTTTTCTGGACATTTGAGACATAACAGTGGATTATTTACCCAGACAAGCTGAGAGACAAGTAAAAATAGACTCATTTTATAGAAAACAACCTAAGGTAAGAGCTGATATAGAGTTTGTGGCTATTTGGGGCTTAGAGAAGCAGTGATCGGAGCAGACATGAGAATTTTTCTAATTCAAAATTTCACTTTGAAATTCTTTTGATGATTATTTGAACAAAATAATCAATTTGCTGATAACTTTAATTTGCATTACAAATGACTTTATTACAAGCTTTTGAAGCTTTTTTTTAACAAGATTTTTGAAGCTGCGTTGGGGCAGCCTCTGCTTTTCAGATCTGTATATTATAGTAGGTGCTAGTGAAAATAATATATTTTCTAGTGTTTGTGGCCACCTAGAGGAACAATTTAAGGCCAAAAGTAAAGAGAGAGAGCAAACAGAGCCTTTAGTACAAGCTTTTGAAACTGAAGATAAAAAATGGTCAGTTTAACCCTGAGGTACAAATTAGGGACTTTTATGTAGCTTTTTTTTAAATAAACCCACCCCTGTTGGACAGTGACAGTCCCCCACCCCCCATCTGGCCACGCCTCTAAACCTAACCAAACCCTAACCCCTTTCACTAACCCTGCTTCTAAACCTACCCGTACCCTAAACCTCAGTAGCAATAAAATGTGAATCTTGTTAGAATTTTGCAAACATGTTGGTACACAAAAATACATTGTATTGTATGCGTTTCAATGTTAGTACCTAGTAGTTTAAGACACCTAATATAAAGTGAGACTGAAAAATGTTTAATTAAGTAAAAATAATGTCATAATGCAAAAACTCTTTATGGTTCTAAAGCACAGGCTTCATGTTCTTGCATTTTCTTTTCTAGAAAGTTCATATGTTCCGGGTTTAGTAAATATGTCTTTGTAGAATCTGGCGCACACACTCATGTGTGTGTGTGTGTGTGTGTGTGTGTGTGTGTATGTATGTGTGTTCATTTTTTAAGTGAGGTTACGGGGTGGGGGGCTGTGCATGGCGGCATACCTGTATGACCTCATACTTGGCAACAGACAGCAGTGAGGGGAAGCAGAATCCATGATGACCTTACCACCAGATATCGCTGTAGAAAGACTAATTCATCCTGTAAACCCAAAGACTTGAGCACAGACCCCTGAGACCCACTAAAACAGCCTGTAAACCACACACACACACACCTGAGTAACTGACTATCAGTGTCAACTCACAGGTCACTGCCTTCGAAACATCACATTGCAAAGAAATATAAATGTGTAATGTGATTGCAACTGTTGCATGTGTTTCAGTGCTTAAGTGACTATAAACAGCATTTAAATATATTAACTGTTTTAAGACCAATTGTCAATTAGCTGACTGAGTTGCAATCTGCTTGCAGTTAAACTCTGGAGATGTTTCTAATGCAAAGTTGTAGGTTGAAACCCTACAGAAAGGGGAAACTTATGAACTAAAACTATTGTGCCCATGAGCAAGACACCCATAATTAACACTCGGTGAAAATTGGTTTCGATGAGTCATTTGCCAGTTAGTCAGTAACTGCAGCATTATATGGTTTATGTCAGATTGTAAGTATGATAATCTGACGTTCAGAATTCAAATCAAAGACCAAAACCGAATGATAATGTGCATCATGTAAATATTATATCTGTTTCAGACGGAAGCCATGAAGAGAGCATTGATTGAGCTCGGCCTGAATATTGTCGAGATGGCCGATGAATCCGCCACGCTGGACGGAGGAGACGTCCTGTTCACAGGTACCAATCAGATAACGGCTTTATTGAATGTACACAATCTGTATAACAACAGCCAATTAAATCCACTTGCTTACAGAGAAACAGCCAATCACAGATGGTCAGCTGGCAGAATGCATAAAGAGCCATCAAATGCTTCTGTTGTTTACAATATAATAGTAGGGTACAGGGCTTAAGCACCCCTGGGGTAAAAGGCACTTTTGATTTCAACCAAAACATTAAATAGCAACAAAAATGACCCCAGCACTTTCCTAAACACCTGTTTGTCACTATACACTGCAAAACTGATTCAAGAGGTCATCGCATGCAGTGTCTAATTTTGAGGTAATTTGATCTAACATTTTGTATTTTGAGGTGTTGCATATTTATGTAGCTAATGAAAAATGATCACATTTATTTTGAGACAAAATACTTTTTCCGTTTTGTTCAAGGTGGTTAAATAGAAAGTTTTTTAATAACTGTCCAATAAGTGAAATGATAGTATTTGAGGGAAAAAGCCCCCCTGAAGCAGGGGCTAATGTTCAAAGTGAAATCACATTGACTGATCCAATCACAATGGAAATTAATTTGTTTATAGAATACTTGTGATATTACGAAATGCCAAATGTGACTGAAATTAACAGCAAATGGGGCACCCTTTTCTGAAGTGGTTATTTTGCATTAAGTGGCATTTTGCAGTCTCAACAAAATGTATTTGAATCAAAACAACCTTACGAAATTGTTTCTTTTCACACAAATTATGTTGCTCTGTCGATATTAATAAAAATATAGCTGCAAGCAGCAACTACGGGGCTGAGCACACCAACGGCATGTACAGAAGTGTCACTGGACATCAGTGATTATGACTTTAAAAAAAGCAGCATAAAAAACATAAGTAGAAGTGTTTAAATTTTTTTATAAAATTAAATATAATTTTTGACCAATAGGTGGTGCTGTCACCAGGGTGTGGGATCAGGGTGTGGTCATTATGACACACACAAAATTTCATGAAAATACATCAAAGCATTGCAGAGATAAGCCTCGGATGCTTTTTGGCAGCTTGCCATCAGAGTCGTTGGAGCGCGATTTGAGAACCGTTTCGTCTGTCGAAAAGCTTTTGATAACTAGATGATACACGACACATTTCCTGCAAAACGGACATGCGGCCTTGGAGGAAATTGAAAAAGTAGGTTTTCAATTAAATTCAACATTTATGAATCAGGAAATATGGCCAACCATGGCAAATTTGGTATCGCCGTATTCGGCATGCCCGAAGGAATCTAAAGAGAGCAGTGACAGGACAATCAAATGTTATAAGCATTTTTAAACATTTCATTATAACTTTTGTCCACAAGGTGGCGCTGGCCCAAAACTTTACAGGTACCCTCAGAGCATAGTGCTGATGACGCATACCGAGTTTCGTAACCGTATGCCAATGCATTTGAAAAATACAGCATTTTATGGCAAAATTGCAAATGGCGCCCAAAATGTCCGACATAGGAAAATTGAATATCATTCGACTCATTATACCCCAAGAGATCTAAAGAGACCAGTCTCATGATTTTAGGCCAAACTGTTCAGAAGTTATAAGCAAAAATATACATTTTTCATATCTCATGACCACTAGGTGGCGCTGTGCTGAAACACTCCAGGTACTCTCAAGTCATGATGTCTATGACATATACCAAGTATTGTGTCAATAGAGCTGTTCAGCCGTGACATCAATTTATAGGCGAACCCAGAAGTCTAGTTCGCCATGGGTTCCCTCTGGATTTTCCATTTGGTTTTTATAATGGGGTTTTTGAACTTATGGAAACCAACTGGAAAATCCCGAGGGAACCCATGGTGAATTAGACTTCCGGGTTTTTGGACTACAAGCTGAACAGCACCATACAGTACGCCAAAGCGTTGTGAAGATACAGCCTCATGTCCATTTTAGCATGCTCGCCATCAAATTAGTTGAAGTGCTATTCGAAAATGGTTTGGTCTATCAAAAAGCTTTTGATAACTTTTTGTCCCCAGTGTCTCTAGATACACGACAAATTTTGAGCAAATCGGACTAACAGTCTAGGGGGAGTTCGGAAAAGTATTTTTCAGAAAATTAAAAATGGCGGAGAACCTAGTCAGGCTTTGTACACTGCAGAAATGTTTCTCTCTGTCTAGTTTACATTGTGTCTGGTTAGTTCCAAGAATTCAGTGTGGGTCACCTTTAGTGGCGGGTGGAAACTGCGCGAGTACTCAACTTTTTTGTTGTTGTCCTAACTTTGTAAACATGTAATTCTGGTTCTGTTCACTCTACCTCACTTTGAAGGGTCATTTTATTCCACTAGGTGGCAGTAAGCACTAGAAAAAAGAATTTATCATATTCCATCACAATATACAGATCTGAAATGTAGGTGGCACTCTAACGCATTTTAGCCCTCACAGATGTGCTCATCCATAGACATTCAGTCTAATTTTCAGTTAAAGCACCACCCTCATTATTTAATTGAATACCTCGGCCTCTGAGTGGACTAGAAGCTCAATTTAGATGTCATTAGACAGCTGAGATCCTCCCCTTTGCGATTATATAAAATCAGTCATCAGTCAAAAATCATCAATAGTGGAAAAGATATATTCTGATGATTTGTTTAGCATGCTTTTCCTTCTGGATGACATATTTTGTTCTGGACATCTAAGATATAACATTGGATTATTCAGCCAAGCAAGCTCACAGACAAGTAAACAATGACTCCTTTTTTAGAGAACTCACTACGGTAAAAGCAGATATAAAGTTTTTAGGTACTTGGGGCTTACAGCAGCAGTTATCAGAGCCTAAATGAGTCATTTGTATTTGATAACTTACAGAAATCATATTTCACTTTGTGATTCTTTTGAAAATCTTTTGAACTGTGGTATTAGGACAACGCAATTTACTGTAAAGTCACATTCCTGAGAATGAGAGCTTTTATTTGATATATGACTTGTCCACTTATGTGCTACATGGGTGATTTTTATTTTCATATAAATATTTCTACACCATTACCTCTAGGGGGCGCTAATTTTCAACGTGAATGATTTGAAGCCTTATTTTATTATTTTAAGTAACATAAATGCAGAAGTGATGGTTATCTCTGAAAAGTTCAGATTCAAAGCTTTCAAATGATACCTTATATGCCTGACTTAAATATATGGAGTGTAAAAAAAAAAATCGCGATATAGCGCCCCCCATAGAGTTTAAGGGGTTAAAGTGTCCTGTTACACTGTTTATAGACCAAACTCTCATACTGAATTACAAACCTGAATGATTATAATAGAATTTGTAAAACTGATCTCAGATCACTGTTGAAAGGAACATTTCACATTCATTATTGGGTGAACTGTCCCTTTAAGAGGAACTTTAAGAGTCATATGATTGGAAAAAAGTATCTTTATTTGACTTAACTATTAGATGCCTAAACATTCTCACTGGCCAAAGATCAGAAGGTATAATGGCGGTGCTATCAAATCTTGAACTAATCTTGATTAACTCAAGAGTTGTTTGAACATTAAGTGAATATTCCAACTTCTGTTGGTCCCATTTTAAATCAGTTTGGTTCCCTTTGATCAACGACAGAAGCAAGATATAAACCAAATTGCTTTCCAGAGTGTGTTCAGTGAAGCTTCTGAAGTTTTTTCTGGAAGTGGTGTATCTAGGTGAACGTAACCGTGCGCTTTGGTGTGTAGGTCGCGAGTTTTTCGTGGGATTATCCAAGAGGACCAATCAGAGAGGAGCAGAGATTCTGGCCGACACGTTTAAGGTGAGTCTTAAACTCTTTAAAGGACAGACTGGGACAAACTGCTTGGAAAAGTTTCTTCTAATACAAACTTAAACATACAACAAGTAATCCACTCGAGTAGGATGAATCAAGAGAAATGTTGATTATAAACAGATTACTCTGTTTTCCCCAAAAGTTACTTTTGTGCATAATTAAAGCATTGCTTTTAAGTTTTAATATAAATCAGGATAAGTCCCTGAGAGGATGTTTTTCTTCTAAGTATCCAACGCTAGTCCTGTAGACTGAGAATCACGTCAGCCGCCGGCTTTACATTTCTGAATGAATATCAAAAGGCTCTTTTAAGAACGGAACATTCCTTGTTAATGTCACAGATGTTTTGAATGTCATTGATTTGTAAGCAGGGGTAATTGAGTCTTTGCCCCGGATACTTGAAGATGCCTTCAACTCTTTATCCTGGACTTGTCATGGAAACTTTTAACAAGACGACCGTGCAAAGATTCCTGAGTCGCTAAACTGAAACAGAAATGCTTGTCGAAAACTTGCATAGTAAAACTGAAAACAATGTTTGTAAATAGACCTTTCCCTTGAAACTTTGCCTTTTTAGAAGACATTTCCATGTCATTTTGAAGTCTGGAGAGCTTAAGATTTTTTTTCTCCAATTGGTCAAACATTTTTTCTCCTTATTTTCTAACTTTTTTTAGCTAGTACCTTTCCAGTCTGAGTCCAAATGTTTTTTTGCAAATGTCTTACCCAACAGGACTATGCCGTGTCCACGGTCCCGGTTCTGGACAGACTTCATCTGAAGAGTTTCTGCAGCATGGCCGGACCGGGTCTCATTGCGATCGACTCGAGCGAACCTGCCCAGAAGGCCTTGAAGGTATTTGGGTCAATGGTGTGATGCTTAAGTTATTAAAAAATACATTAAAAAACTTGAATACACCTCTATAATGATGAACATGTAGTCTCATTAAAAGCTGAAATTCTTGAAAAATATAAATGTTGGCATGAGTAGTGCAGAATGATTTTTTATTAGTGTTTCCTTCAAAAAAATAAGTAGTGAAACAATTTTGTTAAAATATTATTAATATTTGAAAAATTTGATACTTTATATTAGGTTATTTAACCCCCGCCGATGGGCCCGCGAGGAAAAAGAAGGTCAAAATATGATTAATTACAGTCTTGACCAACACAAAATAGGTGTCGTTTGAAAGCTTAGAAGCTTTACTTTCCAATGCTTGTAGCCATTATGACCAAAACTGAACAAGTGCTTTGAAATCTGCAGACAAATCACAAATGTTCCGTATTTTGCACTGTAAATATTATTGCAAACAGTAAAAACATCAAACTGATCAAATAGTCATGTGTCATATGGTGTTGGAAAGCTCTCAAAGAGTAGAATACAACCAGCCTATTTGTATTACTCAGACAAAAATATAGTGAGTAATAGCTAAATACATGTCTTTGACAATTATGTTGGTGCTGCTTATATGGCGCGTTTCACTTATAACTTCATGAAAAATAAACGGAACATAAAATATCACATAACATTATTTAGAGGTGGTGATTATCTTTCAAACGAGTCCACACACAAGATAATCAGATGCATAGATCATTAGATAATCCACATGAAGCACAATGTTACATATGGCCACCAGCAGATAGCGTCAAATACATGACACAGACTCAATGATGACTCAAATGACACAGAATGAAACTCATTCTGTGAAATCTCATTACTAAAATCATGTCTGCATGCTATGCAAACATTTAGTCATTGTTGTGTTTGCATGTGTAATTAGTTCGTATGTACAATTATTATGTTTTATTTGTTTGGAGACGTTTTTGGACACTATGATAAATTATTTTTGTAATGCTATAACTTTTGATTGCTTTGTCGAATCAACACAAAATCTTTCTCAGATACAGTTGATATGATTTGGAACAAAACAAAATAACTTTTTTGGAGCCACCTTATTTCTACCCAGAGATATATAATGTCAAATATGAAAATAATAATAATAATGTGGGCTCAGCTTGTTTTTGTGACTTTTCAGCAGTTTCTTAGGCTGAGAGTCTGAGAATGTATCATAATCTATATCATTAAAACAATTTGAAAGGTTTTCTTTACAATGATACCAAACACTTGACCCTCTTTGTTTTTGTTTTGTTTTTTGTCGAGTTATAAGCATTTAATTTTGGTTATGCCACTGAAACCGGAAGTCTTTAAAACACATACTTTAAAATACATACAATACAATGTACTCATTGTGTAACTACATGTTGTTCTGCAAAATTCTGACAAGATTCACATTTTCTGCTACTAAGGTTGAAGTACGGGTACGGTTAGGGTTAGGGTTTGCATTAGGCTTAGAGGTAGGGTTAATAGTGAAATTACAGATGTAATTAAATGCAGGTACTTTAAATGTAATTACAATGCAACAACACATATGTACATACAGATAATAAGTACATTGTATCAAATGCTTAAATACATAGTAGTTAAAGACCTCATATAAAGTGGGTGCAAAAACTTTTGTCCACCAAATCAAAGTTATGTGGTGTAACCAACATTACATTTTTTGGTTTATGTTAAAAACATTTTTTAAAATTGAATTAATTACATTGAAAAATATGTTTGAATTTAGTTCTATAGTTGTGTACACTCTCATGTGTTCAAGGTGCAAGGAAAGTATTTTAATACCTTTTACTTGATGGTTAAACCACATGATATTAAATCAGTTGTTCATAGAAAATGCTATAAATGTTTTTCAAAAATGTATGAAACAAAGATTACATGTGTACGAAACTTGATACATGTGCTTTAACCTAGATTTTTTTTAATATTTCTCAATTTTATCACCTCGGAAACAACCTTATTTGTTAATGACCCATAAAGGACTGAATGTGCCTAAGACCAAGGGGTCTCATTTATGATGTATGTAGAATGATTTCCTAAATGTTCCTACAAACGATTTATAAATCATCTGTAGTTGTGGGGGAAAAAATCCAAAATGGATCCCGCTTTATTATTCAAAAATTTTCTTAAATTTAGGGCTGTGAATTGATACATTTATAAAACAAAATAACTAATTAATCACACAGTTTTCTGTGATTAATCGCGATTAATTGTGGTATGTGATACATTAAAACAAACTTCAAACAAATATAATCAAATATATTTACTTTATAATTTGTCTCAAAGAACTTCCAAGAAATTGTTTTTTCATAATTTATTTTAATTATTTAAAGATGTAAAAAAAAAAAAAAAGTTACAGGTAAAATTATTTGATACAAGTGTATGTATACATGCCATAAAATCAGTGTACCTGCTGTAATTAAAAGTTGGGCAAAATCTTCTGACGTTTTTAATAATAGGATCATATGGGCAGATTCAATGCAAAAACTTTATTTGGCACGAGAAACTTAAGCGTAAATTGCCAATGCATTATAAGTCACTGTGCATACAGATATAAAACAAATTGAATGCTGAAGTTTAATTTGCTAAATCATAAAACTATTATTTCTCTGGCTGCTGTTCAATCTCTGTCGTGCACACGCTGGGTCTCTCTTGCATGGTTTCGCTCTTGACAATGGTCCAGATGAAAGTGAGTGAAAGTTTTCAGGCGATTCGAAAAGATACGGCAGCTTGCCCGTATCTCTCCCACACCTAGCTCACCGCTTGCAGTCTCCATTCTCCGTACAGTAAATCCACTCCCGTGTTTATTATGCATGGGACATGCGTTGCGTTTAATGAATTGCGTTTAATGAAAGCGTGCACTTCTGCACACAATCAATTTCTGTGTGAGGATGTGCAGTCGACTCGAGCGTGTACCGCCTGGACATTTATATAAGCCAATTTTAGCCGCAGGAAGTAAAGTTAGTGAAGTTTCAGAAAGTGAGTAAAACGTAAACTGCATTAATTGCGTTAATTTTTTTAACGCGTTAAACAGTGAACTATTAATCGCAGAAATTAACTCAACTTAAATTAAGTTTCCCAGCCCTACATAAAACCTTTTTACACATGAAAGAGCATATGGTCTCCTACAATAGAATGACCTCAGATACTGTATCTTTATATAGTGAGACAGAATTACTTTTGTTTAGATACACGTAGGTATAAATAAATATTATGTTTACATGACGTGTGGACGAGTGCTTCAGTCACGGTTTACCACATAAACATGTTTATCTCATAACGTTTCCATGTTTTATGTCTTTAAATCGCTTACGCTAACGAAAGAAGTTCACCCGAAAATGATAATTGTCATTATTTACAAGGCTACGTTTGAAAACGCGTTGATTTCGCTAAGTTTACACCTCTCATCCACACTGGAATGTCGTTTTCCTCCATTGAAAACTAAGTGCTCGAAAACGCTCTCCATTACTGCATGCTTTGGAAAATGATGATGTTAGGAAACTGAAAACTCAGTTTTAAAACGAAAACAGACTAGTGTGGTTGTGGACTAAACGTATGATTATCTTTCTTCCGTTGAACACAAAAGGTATATTTTGGAGACTCTTTACATACAATGAAATGAACAATTACTAAAAACAGCATGAAAGTATCATAAAAGTAGTCTATACTAGTGCGCTGTAAGTCTTCAGAAGTCATATGATAGTTTTATGTCAAGAAGACTCAAAGTCGTAATTCAAAGATAATTTTCCCCTTTAAATAGCACATTTAGGTGATTATCAAATGAGATTTGAGAGCTACAGAGGGGAAGAATCTCAGCCTGATCATATGACATTTACGTGACAATGGCAACATTTGCAAACCAAAATTACATGCTTCATTACATGTCCAGCGGGGGGCGCCAAAAGCGAGTGAAATGGTGTCGTAATCAGACGAGGTTTGAAGGTGAATTTTAGATGGGGGATTTAATGAGTAAAACGCACTTCCCTAACCTAAAACTATAAAGGAGCGATATGTAACATTAAAAAGCCAGACTACAGTTTGCAAGTGCACATGGGGACAAAGACTTTTTGGAGAAATGTCCTCTGGTCTTATGAAACAAAAATGTAACTGTTTGGCCATAATGACCATCATTATGTTTGGAGGTAAAAGGGTGAGGCTTGTAAGCCAAAGAACACCATCCCAACCGTGAATCATGGGGGTGGCAGCATCATGATGTGGGGGTGCTTTGCTGCAGGAGGGACTGGTGCACTTCACAGAATAGATGGCATCATGAGCAAGGACAATTATGTGGCTATATTGAAGCAACATCTCAAGACATCAAGCAGGAAGTTAAAGCTCGGTCGCAAATGGGTCTTCCAAATGGACAATGACCCCAAGCATACCTCCAAAGTTGTGGCAATATGGCTTAAGGACAACAAAGTCAAGGTATTGGAGTGGCCATCAGAAAGCCCTGAACTCAGTCCGATAGAAAATTTGTGGGCAGAACTGAAAAAGCATGTGTGAGCAAGGAGGCCTAGAAACCTGACTCAGTTACACCAGTTCTGTCTAGAGGAATGAGCCAAAATTCCTGCAACTAATTGTGAGAAGCTTGTGGAAGGCTCTCCAAAACATTTGACCCAAGTTAAACAATTTAAAGGCAATGCTACCAAATACTAAGTGTATGTAAACTGTTTATAAAGGTCACAATCAATAAGAGAACATTTTCCAAAGAAGCTGATCAAAGTGTGATGACTGAAGATGTGTCTGTTTGGCTGTTGATGTGATTCATTTTCCAAGTGCACGGGCGGTTCGTTGATGTTCATTCATGAGATTCATATCAGGATTTGGTAGAATTAGGATAACTGATCACTCCACCAACATTATAATGAAAATGTCTGTCTGTCTATCTATTTGTCAAAATAACACGATTCGAGATGCACTAATTGAAATCTGGAATTGGGAGTCAGGCAAAGCAGTGTGTGTTGGCTCCTAGTTCAAACAGCTCAGCGGCGACAGCTACTGGTGAAGTCTAGTCAATGCACTCAGTCAACACACACAGCTCTGTGTAATTTCTCTGTAATCTGCTGTAATTAACTCTCTTTTTTTATTTTATGAGAAATGCAGCACACTGGCCAAACATTAAATATGCCTTAAACTCCTCCATCTAAAGTCTAATAAATGCAAACATAATTGCACTGAGGGTGATGTAAGCTGCAATTAAACATTTAGCAGCTAACTATTATAATGTCTGGAAATAACTGTCTTAAAATATCTAAATATAGAGCTAGAATGGAGCTGGTGGGTTTTTATATTTTTATTATCATTATTAAAACATGCAGTTATTTTAGGTGTAGGGTTTGGTTTGGCCTGTAATCATTATAATTAGCTTTAATAAAACAATAGCAGTGTATGGTAGGTCCCTATTTATATATCCAAGTAACCATGTGGACAGACTCCACAGCTCTCATGGTTCAACAATGAGCTCATCAACCTCAAATACTTCCACTGAACTCTCTCTCTCCCTTTATCTTTATTTACATGTTACATACTTCATCTTTCTTAAAGGGCTTATTTTTTCCACTGTCCAGTTTATAATGTTAGTCAAGATTTCTTGCAATAAAAACAGTCATAAATTTGTTTCTCAAGACCATTTTTCACTCCCTCTCTGACACTGACAGTTAAACAGAGTGTTTTTGCTACTTTACCAGCAATAGTGATGTGAATCGTAAGGAATTTAACCATTCTGATTCCTCTTAACGATTCTGATTCCTTAACGGTTCCATTAACGATTCAAAAGATTCCAATCAGTAAGTTCATAAGAGTCAGTTGTTCAGGAATCGGACTACACTGGTTTTGCTATAGATTCAAAAGAACCAACTCATAAGAGTCATTTGTTCGTGAATCTGACTACACTGGTTTTGCTATAGATTCAGAAGAACCAGTTCATAAGAGTCATTTGTTCATGAATTGGACTACGCTGGTAGCGCAGTGTATTTCACACTGTAGATTCAAAAGAACCAACTCATAAGAGTCATTTGTTCATGAATCGGACTACACTGGTTTTGCTATAGATTCAAAAGAACCAACTCATAAGAGTCATTTGTTCGTGAATCTGACTACACTGGTTTTGCTATAGATTCAGAAGAACCAGTTCATAAGAGTCATTTGTTCATGAATTGGACTACGCTGGTAGCGCAGTGTATTTCACACTGTAGATTCAAAAGAACCAACTCATAAGAGTCATTTGTTCATGAATCGGACTACACTGGTTTTGCTATAGATTCAAAAGAACCAACTCATAAGAGTCATTTGTTCGTGAATCTGACTACACTGGTTTTGCTACAGATTCAAAAGAACCAGTTCATAAGAGTTATTTGTTCAGGAATCAGACTACACTGGTTTTGCTGTAGATTCAAAAGAACCAGTTCATAAGAGTCATTTGTTCATGAATTGGACTACGCTGGCTGCACTGTGTGTTTCACACTGTAGATTCAAAAGAACCAACTCATAAGAGTCATTTGTTCGTGAATCAGTCTACAATGGTTGCGCTATAGATTCAAAAGAACCAGTTCATAAGAGTCATTTGCTCATGAATTGGACTACGCTGGTAGCGCTGTGTGTTTCGCACTGTAGATTCAAAAGAACCAACTCATAAGAGTCATTTGTTCATGAATCGGACTACACTGGTTTTGCTATAGATTCAAAAGAACCAACTCATAAGAGTCATTTGTTCAGGAATCAGACTACGCTGGCTGCACTGTGTGTTTTGCAATGTAGATTCAAAAGAACCAACTCATAAGAGTCATTTGTTCGTGAATCAGACTACAATGGTTGCGCTATAGATTCAAAAGAACCAGTTCATAAGAGTCATTTGTTCATGAATTGGACTACGCTGGTAGCGCAGTGTGTTTCGCACTGTAGATTCAAAAGAACCAACTCATAAGAGTCATTTGTTCGTGAATCAGACTACAATGGTTGCGCTATAGATTCAAAAGAACCAGTTCATAAGAGTCATTTGTTCATGAATTGGACTACGCTGGTAGCGCAGTGTGTTTCGCACTGTAGATTCAAAAGAACCAACTCATAAGAGTCATTTGTTCATGAATCGGACTACACTGGTTTTGCTATAGATTCAAAAGAACCAACTCACAAGAGTCATTTGTTCATGAATCGGACTACATTTGTAGCGCTGTGTGTTTCGCACTAGAGGTCGACTGATAGTGGATTGTACCAATACTGATAACTAAGTTGTGCAGTGCCTGCCGATAACCGATTAATCAGCCGATAGTTTTTAAAACTGATACTGAATGAAAAATAACACTCATATTAAAATAGTGCTGAACTTTATTATAAAAATAAACAGTACTGACTGAACCATGAAAATGTATTTGAAATGAAATAAAGTTATAAATATTAATATATATGAACTAATATTCAAATGTTAAAGTCATCTGATTTTTAAATTGAGGTTGTTTCCTTAGTCCACAAGAGGGCGCAATAAATACATAAACCATTCAGCACCGTTATATTATTGCAAAGAACATTCCTATCCTGGCTGTTAAAAAAGAGCATTTCATTTTCAACTAATGTGCATAAAATAAATAAAGTTTTAGTCGGTCCATATTTTCAAATGTTAAGTCAAAAGAAAAACGAGGGGCTAAACGCTTCAATAGACAGTTCACATGGTGTTACGCTTGCGCTGATGCCACAGTACACTACCCCAGACTCAAGCTTCATAATAACAGCAAAATACCACATTGTTTTTTATTCAGTACAGTTGTTTGTAGAGTAGCAATATTCCCAGATAGCAGAGGTATTCGGCTGAACTCGATGGTGAAGCGGCTCAGACTATGAGCCCAGGCCAGGGGCTGTTCAAACAGACAGAACAAAACAGACTGGAAACCAAACACGAGGATCTTGAGACACACATTTCCAAGTTGAACATTTTTCCTGACAAAGCATTTAAACAACTCATTGCTTAATCTGAGAAACGCTTATAAGAGAGCAAGACACAACGGCCAAAGACCTCCAACAACTGTAAGGGGCTGTTCACACTGAACGCTTTTGCAATCATCCATTAGTTTTTCTATGTAAACGCGCGCTAGACGAACGTCTTTGTTTCCCTTTGCTTTTGTTTATTCAGTGTCTTGTGCAGGAGCGCTGTTTTTTAGATGCTGTGTCTAATTAAAAAGAACTTTAAGCATCTTGAGACACCTGCTTTCTGTTAAACTGTATTTGTTGCGTTGTGTCTCGCCTTTTTTAGCACAAGAATGTGATCGATCTGAAGTAATCGTATTACAGTGAGAATACTTTTTTTATTGAAATCAGATGCATTTCTGATTTGTTTATATGTTTCTCTCGGCTGCATGAAGATATTCATTTGCTTTCTCATGTCACTAGCTTTAAATATGCAACTTAGCTGACTAACGAATGCATAAACATGACCAGCTGGAAATAAACTAATGCAAATAGATGGTAACAATCGTGGCATTTAAACATTTGGGTAGGAGTTGTGTGTATTTTTGTCACATTGTTCTAACTGCTTTATAGCTTTAATGTTAGCGTCCTCTCAGCCTTGTCTGCAAACATACTGCTGCTCTCTATTAATGCAGCATCTAGTCAACAAATTAATTACTTTATAATAATATGACAACATGTACTGTAGTGTACTGTATACATACCTTTTCATTACTGACGTTTTAAATCCGCATCTGAAGTGTCCTGCTCCATGCAGAGTGTAGTCTTACGTGTCAAAACAAACACAAGTTATCAGTGAAGTGATAATTTTTATTTCGCCTCTAGAGGATGCTCTCATACTGTATAACGACAGTAGACCCTTCCCAGCCGCTCCAGCACCGGACACAACAGGGAAAAACTATCGGTGTGGATTTTTGCTGATAATGATAGTTCCAGAAATCTGTTATCGGTGCCGATTAATCAGCAAAACCGATATATCGATCGACCCTGTAGATTCAGTAGAGGGCAGCACTGCTGCTGGATTGCGCTGGCAGAAACACAGCAGAGTATTCGGTTCCAGTACTTACAATAACAAATGGAACCAGTTGCGAATAAGAACCAGTTCTCTGTTCCCAACCCTACAAAGCAAACTCTTGATCATCCTTACAACCACCTAGCAACACCCTAGCAACCAGACTGCACCCTAGTAACTGCCTAGCAACCACATCTTTCAACCAACAACTTTCTCACAGTTCCTTTTCATGCAGCTAGTGCTGAAAGCAGAAATGACACACTTTAAATTAGTTCTGAATTCTGTGTAAATATTTACTGTGTTTCAGAGCGGTCGGCGATGTTAATGAGTGTAAAGCAATGATGCGTTTTGCATATTTCAGTCAGCAGTTTTCACTGGTATTCACATAAACACACACATAAACACACACACACACACACACACACACACACACACACACACACACACTTACATAAACACACACACACACACACACACAACACACACACACACACACAAACACATAAACACACACACACCCACACAAACACACACACACACAAACACACACACATAAACACACACACACACACACACACATAAACCCACACACTTACATAAACACACACACACCCACACACACAAACACACACACACATAAACACACACACACACACACATAAACCCACACACTTACATAAACACACACACACACATAAACACACCCACACACACACATAAACACACACACTTACATAAACCCACACATAAACACACAAACACCCACACACACATAAACACACACACACACATAAACCCACACACATAAACAAACACACACACACATACACACACACATAAACACACACACACATACACACACATACATCCACACACACACACACACATAAACACACACACACACACATAAACACACACACACAAACCACACACAAACACACACACACATATAAACACACACACATAAAAACACACACACACACAAACACACACACATAAACCACACACAAACACACACACACAAACACACACACACACAACACACACACACACACACACACACACACACACACACACACACACAACACACACACACACACACAAACACACATACACACATACACACACAAACACACACACACAAACACACACACACACACACACACACACACACACACACAAACACACACACACACAGGTTTAAGCAGAGTTCAGTTGGGATCATACTCTCTCTGTCATAACACACATCTGTTTCTCTCAATCGCTCTATCTTTCCACAGATTGCATAAATGACAATTAAAGACATCTGCACAGAGGAATGTGTGTGTGAGGTACATTTGAAAGGAAGAGTTCACCCAAAAATGATAATTCTGTTATAATTTACTTAAAAAACAATGCAAATTCAAGCTTCTCTCATGTACTCATGATCATTCAATGGATGTGAAGATTTTCACTCAAACGTGACTTAACAGAATATTCTGGGTTCAATACAAGATAAACTCAGTCGACATGATTTGTTGTATTATGTTGGTTTGCACACAAATTTATTGTGACTCATCGCTCATTTTCTTTAAATAAAAGCACAAATGTGTGTTCCAGTGCGGCACTTACAATGGAAGTGAATGGGGGTCAGTCCATAAACGTTTAAATCACTGTTTCAAAAGTATAGACACAAGACATAAACAATATGTTTATAAAATGATAAGTTTCACATTTCTGCCTTTAAACCCTCCAAAATATTGGCCCATCCACTTCCACTGTAAGTGAATTAAAGGAATATTCCTTTAACCCTTTAAGCTCAGATGGGCCCCGACCGGTGTGCACGCGAGAAAAAAGAATCAGCTATATATATGAATAACTACAGTCTTGACCAACACAAAATAGGTATCGTTTGAAAGCTTAGAAGCGTTACTACACAATACGTGTAGACATTATGACCACAACTGAACAAGTGCTTTGAAATCTGCAGACAAATCAGAAGTGTTCAGTTTTAACAATTTATAAAACAAAAAATTGCACTGTAAATATTATTGCAATCAGTAAAAACATCAAATTGATCAAATAGTCATGTGTCATATGTTGTTGGAAAGCTCTCAAAGAGTAGAAAACAACCAGCCTATTTGTTTTACTCACAGACAAAAATATAGTGAGTAATAGCTAAGTATACGTCTTTGAAAATTATGTTGGTGTTGCTTGTATGCCACGTTTTTGCTTATAACTTCACGAAAAATAAACGGAACATAAAATATCACATAACATTATTTAGAGGAGGTGATTATCTTTCAAACGAGTCCACACACAAGATAATCAGATGCATAGATCATTAGATAATCCACATGAAGCACAATGTTACATATGACCACCAGGAGATGGCGCCAAATACATGACACAGACTCAATGATGACTCAAATGACACAGAATGAAACTCATTCTGTGAAATCTCATTTCTAAAATCATGTCTGCATGCTATGCAAACCTTTAGTCTTTGTTGTGTTTGCATGTGTAATTAGTTCGTATGTACAATTATTATTGTTTTATTTGTCTGGAGACGTTTTTGGACACATGGATAAATTATATTTGCAATGCTATAACTTTTGATTGATTTGTTGAATCAACACAAAAACAATTTTTTCTCAAATACGCGTCACATGACTGGGAACAAAAGCTAATAAGGGTTAATAAGGGGGCTTTTTCAGAGCCCCTTTATTAACACCCAGAGATATACTGTATAATGTCAAATAAGAAAAATAAGGGGGAAAGGACATTTTTGGCTCAATTTTTTGTGATTTTTCAGCAGTTTCTTAGGCTGAGAGTCTCAGAATGTATCATAATCTAATTAATATCATTAAAACAATTTGAAGTTTTCTTTACAATGATACCAAACACTTGACCCTCTTTTGTTTTTTTTTGTTTTTTTGTTTGTTTTTTTGGCTTTAATTTTGGGTATGACACTGAAACAGGAAATCTTTAAAAACACCTTCAGAGTTTAAAGGGTTAATAATTCAAATAAAACCTACCATATTTCTTCTGAAGACCTGGAATATGATGAAGGGCTATATAATAAAATTATTAAAACCTTTTGTGTTACACAAACACACACACACACACACACACACACAAAAACGTTGTACGGGTTTGGAACAACATGAGGGTGAATAAATGGTGACAGAAATTTCATTTTTGGGCAAACTTGCCCTGTTAGTGTGTACTGATTCCGCTTTCAATAAATAATAAATGAAACACAACAAATAATAATAACTTCCCAATGGTATAAAAGTTGGGGAACCCTGATAACTGGCCATATATCTTTTCACTGTATAAATTCACTGGTCTTCAGTACACGACAAAGACGATGCAAACTCTAGTGTGACCGCATTGTGACGCCGATGTCTCTCTTTCTCTCTCTGTAGATCATGCAGCAGATGAGTGATCATAAATATGATAAGCTCACAGTTCCTGATGATTTGGCGGCAAACTGTGTCTACATGAATCTGCCCGGGAAAGGTCACGTGCTGCTACACTGCTCACCGGAGGAGTATCCTGAGAGCGCCAAGGTCACACACGCACATATCTACACAATGAGTGATTAGCTATTCCTTTTAACCTACTGTATGTACGGTATATTTTGGCTAAACTAATATCAAGCCAAAGTCAGAGATACTGTTATTTCAGGAGAGCCAGAGAGGAATTTGTTCTTGGAGAGCTCTTAGGAAAACACTGCTTGCCTGTTGGAGAGACTCCATAAAATAACACATTTCTTTATTAGACTTTGAGATGGTGTAATGTTTCTCTCGCTATATTGTCCTGACGACATCTGAGAACTGTTCTGCGTTACACAACACACTCTTATTCTGCCTTACTTGTACAACTCTTCCATCTTATTCTGGCTTAAATGCAAACTTTTGACTGGCAGTATAGGTGCTGATACACAGGTTTAGTATGGTGAAGGTGTGATGTCTGATGTCTTGTTTGTCATGTTGCAGGTGTTTGAGAAACTGAAGGATCACATGCTCATCCCAGTGTCCAGTCGGGAGAAGGAGAAGGTGGATGGATCTCTGACCTGCTGCTCTGTGCTCATCAACAAGAGGAACAAGATCTGACCGACCCGAGACACGCTGACCTCCTCGCCTTTATGAGCGTCACACTGAAAGCCATATACAATACTGTATTTGTACCACTAGAGGGCTCTTATTGTAGGACATGCCAGTGGGTCTCATTCATGAAACACCAGCAGAACAAATTTCTGTGTAAATCTCTAAAAAAAAAATAAAAAAAAAACGTTTTTGGGTTCAGTTGAATGCAACAATGGTTATGTGGTTTGAGAGTGATGTGAAAATGTCATGTGACAATGACAAATTTATGTAAAATAGTTCAAAAATTTTTAAAGGTGCTATAAGCGATTTTTTTTTTTTATTTAGCAAAATGCTAAATGTTTTCCTACTCCCTAAAAGATATTACTGAAATAAGTGTCGTGAGATATCTCACCAGTCTCTATGACAGCTCTAGACTCTAGTCTCTGACGCTTTTGACCTGTCAATCATTTTGCACGTTCTCATAGTGTTGTAGCTGCAGTGAATTATTGAGGCTTAATGCCATTTTTATGCCATGTTGTTAATAACAGTTGTCAGTTGAGGGCGCTATTTTGCTGCTGTTGTTTTTAACAACCGTTTCTGCACGATGTCGGTCTCAATAAAGCTCATTTGGTATCTTTAGAGGGCGGGGTTTTGGAAAGAGGGGGCATGGCTAATCCATCGGCTCAGTCTCGTGGAAGTAGAACAGCTAAAATCGCTTACAGCACTTTAAATGCGACAGTTTATGTAATTTAACAGTAATGTGACAATATAAAGTGACAACAACAAATTTATGTATAAATTGTTCGAAAAACCATTCATGGTTGAATTATGACATTTACATACCAAGGGCGTAGCCAGAAAATTACTTTTGGGTGGGCTTCGATAAAAATGGATGAGCCAAGTTTTCGCCCAATTGTTTTTGTTTAACCAACATTTCCTTAAAACAGAGAAGTGGCGCATTCAAAAAGTTCTTTCACACTCTCAGAAATCAGAATTTATGCATTTTTAGACTATTTTATAAATATATATTTGAAGTCAAAGAATAATCTCTAATATTCTGGGTGGGCCTGGGTCTATTCTGGGGGGTCCAGGCCCACCACGGCCCACCCTTGACTACGCCACTGTCACATACATGACTGTTTTACATGACATTTGAAATAAATGGCATTATTCTCTACTTTTGACATCAAACCGTGAAGAGATGTGCGCTCAACACGTACGCACATTAGATGAGCTGGTAAGAATAGCGGGTAAAGTGTTTACATGGCACGCGAAATCGGCGTAATGGGCTAAAATCCACCCATGTCGATCAGGTTATTCATAAGCCATTTATGGCCTTTATGCCAATAAAGGAACGCGGTTTATTGCGTTTACATGACCGCACGTGTTGTTGGCTTATTAAAGATATTCAGTGTAATGACGTGCATGTAAACACACTCACTGACAAAGTTCTGTGTAAATCGATCGGAAATCCATTTTTGGCTGAATTAAATGCGGCAATTTATGTAATACTTTATTAGAGTAATGCGACAATTTAATGTGACAATGACAAATTTATGTAAAATCGTTCTAAAAAAATTTTGGTTGAGTTGAATGTGACAATTTACGTAATTTAAGGGTAATGCAACAATATAGTGTGACAATGAAATCGTTTGTAACACCATTCTTATGTAAATTGTTGCATTCATTCTGCTTGCGTTTCATAACTGAAACCCACTGTGTGTGTTATTTTCCCGATTTTCTTTTAACAATCATGAACAACAATCAAGTAAAATGAATCAGTTTGTGTCAGATGAAGAGAAAGAATATATAAAAACACATTTCAACTCAATATATGATGAGGGCTGACATTTGTAATTTAGTTTTCTAATATTCATGGGATATTTCTCTCTACATCAGAAGGTAAAAGAGTTGACATCTACTGTCAGGTTCTTGTGCACAATTCCAGCATTTGTTGAGCCCTGTAAGTTTTAGGTCTTCTTCAAGGGCTACGGCAGTATTTGTACACACTACCGTGTTATACAATTGTGTCTTTGTACCACTGAGCTAAATACATCACCTTTAAGTTCATTCATTCTTTTAGGTTTGAACATTCATAACGCAAAGCAAGTGCCTATTGTATTCGCAGCTTTGCCACAAGGGGGCGCTATATTGGACTTTATTGGAAACTGTCAACTACACTTGCAGTGCGTTGGCCAAGTATTCGCACCTTTATGTGGATTTCCGAAACGGTAGGAGTCATTCATATTTATAAGTAAAGTGCTACCTGTTTTGTTAGGGTTAGATTTAGAGTTGTGGGTTAGGTGTTGGGTCATAGTTTCTCCAGCCAATAAGGTAGCGTTTTTCTGATGAATATTACTGAATCATCCAATCAGGTATTGCTTTCCTGATGAATAGAAATAACTCTTCCCCTGCCATCCCACGTTTCGGAAAATCATCGCCAAGTATGTGTCTGGTACTCTCAGCTCCATTCAATGCATTTCTACCATGCTTACATCTATTCTACAGAATTTGACAGATTTCCCCCAAAATCATTGCGGAAAGTTTCCATATTCCGTTTGGGCCTGGCTTTGATGAACTCAATTAAGACACCGTTCCAATCACATCTTCTACAAAATAAGCAGTTAACCCTCCTATGGTTTTCAAAAATGACACCTTCCTTTGGTATTCACGGTCATTTTTGACCGGAAGGTTTAGATGTGTACCCTTTTTTATGATGACGATAATAATGATACCATTTCTTCTTATCTGAAGTAAGAACAATAAAATTAAGCATTGCTTTTGGGATTTTCTTTTCTTTTAATTTGCATATACAAATAAGCTCATTTTTGAAAAATATGCGTTTGTTCGTACAGTATAAAAATCATTATGTCTATGGAGAGTCCTCATAAGGATAGCTGCACCAACATAAAAAAAAGTAAAAACAAAATGCTCTGTTTGTTGGTCTTTCCCATTCATTTTTAGTGGTCGGTCAATTTTGACCGCAAATACCAAAGGTGTTTTTTTTTTCTTTTCGACCACTTAGACATCAAATCAAGCCCAATTTTTTATTTATTTATTTTATTTTCAGATGGAAAATGGAGGAAAGTCACTAAGTCTTGCACTGCTCAGATAAAGGAAACCATTTATATTAAATAAAAAAAAATTATTTTGGTCAAAAATGACCGAATACCATAGGAGGGTTAAACAAAAACAAATCATTATTACAGTGATGTCCACATCAACACCGAACCCTGTGAGTCTTTCAAATAAATTACAAATATTTGGATAAAGTTTTAAAGCGCGGTTACATTTACCTTAGCACGGAAATTCGCAGCCGAAATACAATAATCTCAATAGGAATCAGGAGAATTCCCTCTGTGAATTTCGTGGTTTCACACTCGCTTCACATCCACCCACGCCGCCTTCACCGTGGAAATGTGACCATGTCTTGCCTACAGTGGATCCTGTTGTCCACTAGAGGCAGGATAAACCAAATGAATTTGTCGTAATTTGTGAACTTTTTAACTCTTAAGACATGTGAATATGAAAATCTTTGATCTTTCTCACAGTCACAGGACTATAACACAAGCTAGTGACCTGTTTCGCGCTTGAATCTCTCTCTGCCTTACACTTAATTTTCTTAAACGTTTCTCTTCGCCAGAACGTGGAATCCAACTTTAACGTACAAACTCTGTTGTAATGCCTCAGTTAGTTGATGGAGGATTTCGAAGGAAGAGACACAAACGGAGACCTGTGAAACAGAATTTAGAGCTGTTCCAACACTTTTACGATGTCGATTGATAAACACCTGACGCCTTTTATAAAAAGTGAATCAAAGAGGCCTGCAGGCCCATCCTCCTTATGTAAAATCAGTCTCATTCTCTTGGATGCTTTGCACAATATGTTATCTTTATTCCTCTGCCAGGAAAAGACACTTGTAAATTCATGAAAAACCTTCCAGTGTCTCAGCAAACCATGTTTACTAGTTTAACAAACTGCTCATCCAGAAAGAATTTTCCCAGTGTTCATCTGCCGAAGGTTTTCATACCAAAACACATTCATTCTGAGGTCTGTCATCATCCTGAAACAGAACCCATCTCAGGTCTTCAATCTTCTCTTTTTTTCACTCTTGCGTTCTCTATAAATTAACGATTGCTGAGGCGACACATTTCTCCAGTCCTCTTTCACTTTCATTGTATGGTCATACAGGTTTGGAAGGATATGTGCCGAGTACATTATGACCGAATTTTCATTTCTGGGTGAATTAGCCATTTAAATGTTTATATTTGAAGAAACTAGATTTGTATGTGCCATAATTCTGTTTAGATCCCGATAACACTGTGTCTTTTGACCTTTTGTAATGTTTTTGTTGAAATAAAGCAGGTTTTGAATGGGTATGTGTTATGTTATACAGTAGTTCGATATGATCATAACTGAATTTGATTACACAGTCATCCTTCACTTTTACTGAAGCTTAATTCCATCTGCTGGTCAATTGTGTCCAGTACAGATAAAAATGAAAACATCCATGATTTTTATCCTGATGTGAGACAGACAGATTAAATGTGAAAGACTAATCAAGAAAATTACAAGTTCAAGTTAGAAGAGTATGAAAGCCTATTTTCACCACATAACAAAATTATGAGATAAAAAAAATCAAAATTATGAGATGACTTTTTCTCAAGATTTTTATGATTTAGCATCTCATAATTTTGTGACGGTACTTGGTTCGTATATGTGAGGAATGGCAGCCGGTGAAGTTTCTGGTGCCCCCCTAGGGTAAGATGGTGCCCATTTAGGGAGTAGGTGCACTACACAGACTGCCTAATATGCGTATAGACCATTTCAAGAATGTAAACAAAAACAAAGGAATTATATCAGTGCAAATGTATTTCCGGATCCTTTCAACAAAGTCTCTGTGGCAGGGTGGAGGGCGGGTTCAGGACGTGATTCTGCACACCCGGCCCCTAATCAGGCTGATCAAGCCCGAGAGGGATAAAGGCAACCGGAGACGGCAGTTCGACAGAGAGAGAGTTACGGGCAGCTGCCCGGCATGTGTTTGTCTTTGTTTAATTTAATCATTACACTATTATTTATATTGTTAAGCTGGTTCTCGCCTCCTCCTTTCCATTGAACTTCGTTACAGTCTATTTCAAGGTAAGTCAGTCCACTCGGCAGCCATATTTGGAATGCTCTTGGGCAGCTATTTTTCTATGTAAACAAGCGGCATGAAAGTGCAGCTCCTATCCTCTTGAATGGGTAAAGACTGAAATCTCCAAAACAGTTGGTAAAGCTTATGATAAAAGAACATATTTCAAATAAGCAGTAAACTTGTATTGGTCCGAGGTGCATGTGGCGCCGGCTTCACTCGTGCTCCAATCCCCAGTGACGCACCGGACCCTCACCGCTCTGTTCCAGGACCCGCAAAGACGCCAGCAGGTAGAGACCGGTCTCCCGAGGAGAGGCGCGCTTGGTGATGAGGCTATATTTTTTTCGTTGACCGTTGGTTGCCATTGGGTGTTCCAATGTCTTCCGTTGATTTTAATAGAAGTGGCCCGTCTCCGATAAATAGTCTCTGTCTTGACAAGCAGGAAATGTTCGCGGAACAGTGACGACAGTTACGTTTTTATTTATTTTATTTGTTTATTTTTTCCCTTCACCAGTACTTCTTGTCTTTATGACTCAGTGATTGTATTCATACATTGTTGGATCTGTGTAATTTTGTACATCTTATTGGACATTTACATTGAAATTTCAGTTTTGTTTTATTTTTAAAAAATTATCATTTTAGTTTAATGTGTGGACTTTTCTGACGACCACTTAACCACCGAATGAAACATTTCTAATTTGTGTCGGTGTTAAATTAACGATCTGGAACGATTTTGCTGTGACACCATCTGACCGGGTGGCAACCCTACCTGGAGGCGTAATACACAATGTGTGGATGCGGAAAATCGGGAGTTTATCAGGAGAAATTGTAAATCGGGAGTACAGTGGGAGGAGAGATGGAGAAACGGGAGAAACCCGGTAAAATCGGTAGTGTTGGCACGTATGATTTGGTATCTCATTATTTTGTCTTTATCTCAAAATTGACTTTTTACCTCATTATGACTTTTGACCTCAAAATTTTGACATAATTACGACTTTCTTATAATTGACTTAGTAGCTCATAATTATGACTTTTTTCATCTCATAATTTTGACTTTTAATCATATAAATATGACTTAGTATCTCAAAAATATGACTTTTTAACTTAGAATTGACTAAGTATCTCATAATTTGGACTTTTTATCTCATAACTTGGACTTTTAATAATAACTACGCTTAGCATCTCATCGTTTTGTCTTTTTATCTCAAAATTTTGAAAAATGTATCAGAAAAGTGTTCCATGGAACAGCTGTTGTTATGGTGATCTATGACAGACTGATAGTGTTCGATCAGCA
The DNA here is from genome assembly GCF_019703515.2 of Myxocyprinus asiaticus. Classification (NCBI taxonomy): domain Eukaryota; kingdom Metazoa; phylum Chordata; class Actinopteri; order Cypriniformes; family Catostomidae; genus Myxocyprinus; species Myxocyprinus asiaticus. The sequence continues at coordinate 3,659,727 of NC_059372.1, forward strand.
GTTAACGGTGAGTTTGACGGTTAATGGCGGTTTATGATCTCATTTCCTTTTATTCCTGCAGGGGGCGCGTGGCGGCTCACAGCCAGAATCCTTCATTAATCTGCATTCAAACCTCAGGACCCGTTTTGTCTTGTTTGAGACATTTGTACACTAGAACATTTAATTATTTAAATGTGTTATTTCCGCGGGTTGGTGCCTGAGACACAAAGTAACAGTCACCTGAACAATCTCTATAAAATGATTGATCATAAATGCATACAGTAATCGCAAAAGACTGTGATTGGTTCAACTTGGGCAACGGTGAGAAAAGTAACAGGTACCATGTGATTACGCTGATTTCAGACATGCGATGTTTGTTAGAGCTCCGCCTCTATTATCGCATCATCGCGCGTCGGATTCAACATGGCGAGCGTTGTTTAGTTGTTATTGATCCACTGTTCTGAATAAACCCCAAATCACTGAAGCCGACCGTCTTTCTCGTCCTTCATTATGAGTGATGAGAAGAACTCCGACGCTTGTAACTTCTTCATGGGTTTTGATGATCTGAGCGACAGCAGCAGTGATTCTGACCCGAATGAATCCGGTAAGAAGAGCCGAACCGAATCGGAGCCGTCTGGATCATCCGAACCGCAGAGCCGCAAACGAGCCGCCGAACCGCTGCCGAAACCTGACGATCTGTTCCGATCCGTAAGCAAACCCGCGTTCCTCTATAACCCGCTCAATAAAGTCATAGACTGGGACAGAAGAACCGTCAAAGCTCCCGAGGAGGTGAGAAACACTCTTTATATCTCCATATCTGTATATAAATTCAATATGGTCTGTTTGTGGCACGCTATGTATGGTATAGTGACGTATGATTCGCGAATCGTTCTTTTGAACGCATTCATTATAATGAATCGATCCAAACGATTCACTAAGTGAATCGCTTAACGGTACAGGATTACTTAGTTTTGGAGTTTACTGACAGTGTTGGGTGTAATGCATTACTAAGTAATTAATTATTGTAATTAAATTACTTTTCATTGATCAAAGTAAAGTAAGGGATTACTCTTAATTTCAGTAATTTAATTAGTTACTTCTGATGTAATTGCGTTAAATACAGTATAGACTATAGAGCCATTCTGTATAAAGAAATTGTGAATTTAAAATAGAAATTTAACGTCTAATGTTAAAAAATACGTTTTCTAATTTAACGCCGCCCCCTTAAATTCATTGGCCAGTTCATGAATAATTAATTTGATTTTATATTACTTATTGGAAAGAATAATATCCTTGTATTTTTCATCTGGTCGAGGTTGATCAGGGTTTTAGAAAGTTAGTAATAAGTAATGCAATTACTTTTCAGACAGAGTAATTAGTACAGTAATCTAATTACACTGTAGAAGATGTAATTAGTAGTTAGTAATTAAGTACTTTTTTAAAGTGACTTACCCGACAGTGTTTACCGATTATGCTTAATAAGCCGACAACATGTGATCATATAAGCGCATTAAACGGCTTTTCTTTACCGATGTAAGGTCACAAATTGCTTAAGAATAAACCAATTGAAACGGGCAGATTTTTGCCCAGTACCCCAATTTCGCATTGTATATAAACACCACGTTCTTACCGGCTTATCCAATGAACGCGAGTATTGTTCGCATGTCTCTTCACAGTTTGACGTCAAAAGCAGATAATGCGATTATTTCAAATGTCAAATAAACGTGGTTTTCTTTGCTGATTGTTCGGAGTTATCAGTCTCAATGTTATTAACAATTAACATTCTTATTAATATTGCAAACACAGTGACGTTCTTAATAATCTTGTTGGAAATATCCAAATAGTGAAAACATAGTAGCTACGTTTATATGGACACTTTTTTATTATTATTCAAAATTAAATCATTCCAGTTGATGATTCCGAACGTACTGTTTACATAAACGCGAAATAAAGTGATCGGAGTTGGTGTGCGCATTTATATGTCGCAAGCATCCAATCGGAACAGATCTTTTGACATGCATAGGACACTGCAAGATTATCTATTATAAATAAAAATGTAATTTACTATCAATAAATTGGACAGGGATTCACCACATTTGTTGTTTTTAGATTTCGACGAAGTATCCAGTTTTCAGCCCTTTCCAGCATTTTTTTTATTTGGTATATTGATCTGTTTATTCCAGCTTCTTGCAGTTTTTCAAACACTTGCATGAACAAATTCATATTGCACAATTTGCGACCCTCTAGTCTTTCTACTATTTTCTAATCTTTTAAAATGTTTAACAAGAACATGGTATCAGCGACGACTAGGGCTGGGCGATATGGCTTCAAAATTATATCTCAATATTTTTCAGCATATTGACGATATACAATATATACAGTTGTGCTTAAAAGTTTGCATACCCTGGCAGAAATTGTGAAATTTTGGCATTGATTTTGGATCAACAAACTCATTGACTATTTATACACAGACACTAATTGCAATTTAAAAAGACACAGGTGTGGGAAATTAACCTCTAATTGCCATTTAAACCTGTGTGTGTCACCTTGTGTGTCTGTAACAAGGCCAAACATTCAAGGGTGTGTAAACTTTTGATCAGGGCCATTTGTGTGATTTCTGTTATCATTATGATTTAAAAAGGAGCCAAACAACTATGTGATGATAAATGGCTTCATATGATCACTATCCTTAAATAAAAGACAGTTTTTTTGCATGATCAGTCATATTTTCAAAATCAATGCCAAAATGTCACAATTTCTGCCAGGGTATGCAAACTTTTGAGCACAACTGTATCTCGATAATTATGTATTTGCTCTGAAATAATAATTTGATTAGATGAACCACAATTTCATCCAAACAGACATTGTAGCCAAGTAGATTCAATATTTTAAAGGCATTAAATTAAAAAAAAAAAAAATAATTTGTTTTTTAATTAATGTTTCCCCGCAGTTTTTCACTAAATCAACACACGGGAGAATGAGATCTAATCATTTTAATTTATATGTACTTTCATAATTATATTTTATATACAATAATATATAGTAACTTAATAAAAAGCAATATTTACCTTCATATATTTTTACTAAAAAAAAAATTGTGAATAAAAAGTGTGCAAAAACCACACTTATTTTTTGAAAATCCGGTTGAATATTGCATGATATTAAATTATTATTGTGGGATCCAGTTAAGTTTATTATTATAATACTGAATTTTTATTTTGAGGATTAGATTTGTTTTATTTAAAAGTAATATATTGCCTTCCTATTTACTTTACCTTAACCTTGAGCTTTTATTTTGACACTTCACCTGGAGAAAGCTTTTATTTTGACACTTCACCTGGAGAAAGCTTTTATTTTGACACTTCACATGGATCTTTTTTATTTTGACACTTCACATGGAGCTTTTATTTTGACACTTCACCTGGAGCTTTTATTTTGTCACTTCACATGGAGCTTTTATTTTGACACTTCACCTGGAGCTTTTATTTTGACACTTCACATGGAGAAAGCTTTTATTTTATCACTTCACATGGAGCTTTTATTTTGATACTTCACATGGAGAAAGCTTTTATTTTGACACTTCACATGGAGCTTTTATTTTGACACTTCACATGGAGAAAGCTTTTATTTTGACACTTCACCTGGAGAAAGCTTTTATTTTGACACTTCACCTGGAGAAAGCTTTTATTTTGACACTTCACATGGATAAAGCTTTTATTTTGACACTTCACATGGAGCTTTTATTTTGACACTTCACCTGGAGAAAGCTTTTATTTTGACACTTCACATGGAGAAAGCTTTTATTTTGACACTTCACCTGGAGAAAGCTTTTATTTTGACACTTCACATGGAGCTTTTATTTTGACACTTCACATGGAGAAAGTTTTTATTTTGTCTCTTCACATGGAGCTTTTATTTTGACACTTCACCGAGAGAAAGCTTTTATTTTGACACTTCACATGGATAAAGCTTTTATTTTGACACTTCACCTGGAGAAAGCTTTTATTTTGACACTTCACATGGATAAAGCTTTTATTTTGACACTTCACATGGATAAAGCTTTTATTTTGACACTTCACATGGAGAAAGCTTTTATTTTGACACTTCACATGGATAAAGCTTTTATTTTGACACTTCACATGGAGCTTTTATTTTGACACTTCACCTGGAGAAAGCTTTTATTTTGACACTTCACATGGAGAAAGCTTTTATTTTGACACTTCACCTGGAGAAAGCTTTTATTTTGACACTTCACATGGAGCTTTTATTTTGACACTTCACATGGAGAAAGTTTTTATTTTGTCTCTTCACATGGAGCTTTTATTTTGACACTTCACATGGAGAAAGTTTTTATTTTGACACTTCACATGGAGAAAGTTTTTATTTTGACACTTCACCGAGAGAAAGCTTTTATTTTGACACTTCACATGGATCTTTTTTATTTTGTCACTTCACATGGAGAAAGCTTTTATTTTGACACTTCACCGAGAGAAAGCTTTTATTTTGACACTTCACATGGATCTTTTTTATTTTGTCACTTCACATGGAGAAAGCTTTTATTTTGACACTTCACCTGGAGCTTTTATTTTGACATTTCACCTGGAGCTTTTATTTTGACACTTCACATGGAGAAAGCTTTTATTTTGACACTTCACATGGAGCTTTTATTTTGACATTTCACCTGGAGCTTTTATTTTGACACTTCACATGGAGAAAGCTTTTATTTTGTCATTTCACCTGGAGCTTTTATTTTGACACTTCACCTGGAGCTTTTATTTTGACACTTCACATGGCGAAAGCTTTTATTTTGACACTTCACATGGAGAGAGCTTTTATTTTGACACATCACATGGAGAAAGCTTTTATTTTGACACTTCACATGGAGAAAGCTTTTATTTTGACACTTCACATGGGGCTTTTATTTTGACACTTCACATGGAGAAAGCTTTTGTTTTGACACTTCACGTGGATCTTTTTTATTTTCTCACTTCACCTGGAGAAAGCTTTTATTTTGACACTTCACCTGGTGAAAGCTTTTTTGTCACTTCACCTGGAGCTTTTATTTTGACACTTCACATGGAGAAAGCTTTTATTTTGTCATTTCACCTGGAGCTTTTATTTTGACACTTCACCTGGAGCTTTTATTTTGACACTTCACATGGCGAAAGCTTTTATTTTGACACTTCACATGGAGAGAGCTTTTATTTTGACACATCACATGGAGAAAGCTTTTATTTTGACACTTCACATGGAGAAAGCTTTTATTTTGACACTTCACATGGGGCTTTTATTTTGACACTTCACATGGAGAAAGCTTTTGTTTTGACACTTCACGTGGATCTTTTTTATTTTCTCACTTCACCTGGAGAAAGCTTTTATTTTGACACTTCACCTGGTGAAAGCTTTTTTGTCACTTCACCTGGAGCTTTTATTTTGACACTTCACATGGAGAAAGCTTTTATTTTGACACTTCACATGGAGCTTTTATTTTGCCACTTCACCTGGAGCTTTTATTTTGACACTTCACCTAGAGAAAGCTTTTATTTTGACACTTCACATGGAGAAAGCTTTTATTTTGACACTTCACATGGAGAAAGCTTTTGTTTTGACACTTCACATGGAGAAAGCTTTTATTTTGACACTTCACCTGGAGAAAGCTTTTATTTTGACACTTCACATGGACCTTTTTTATTTTGTCACTTCACCTGGTGAAAGCTTTTATTTTGACACTGAAAGTGCAGCATGTAGTTTACAATTTTACGTTGCATTTTAGAATGGACTCCATTAGCTGCTTTTCTTCTGCATCGATATCGTCCAATGGTTCGAGTGTTACGAATTTGTTGGTTAGAGCGATTTGGAATTCTTGTCTGAGTGCTGGGTCCCTCAGACATTCCCAGTTCAGTTTTGCTGGTGGGGGTGCCTTGCGCTTTGCCCGCTGTAATTGCAGCTGTACCTTGGCATGGACGAGGTAGTGGTCAGATCCACAATCGGGTCCCCTCATTGCACATATATCTTTGAGCGACGATCGGAATTGGGAGCTATTCATGATGTAGTCCAGGACGGCCGAGTCTTCGCCAGATGGGTTGCACCATGTAAGCTGGTGTTTGCGAGGGTGCTGAAAGTGGATATTACCTGCTACCAGATTGTTTAATGCTGCAAAAGACAGCAGGCGCAGTCCGTTGTCATTGATCACACCATGACTAAATCTGCCCAGTGTTCCTTCCCATCCAGTCCTATCTGCACCAGTGTGGGCATTAAAATCTCCTCAGCTCGGTCTGCAGGATCGTGTCCAGCGTGTGTTGGAGCTTGTTATAGAAGTTGTCCTTGGCTACATCTGGGCTGGTCTTGGTTGGGGCATAGGTGGACAGAATATGGGTCTTAACTGTGCCGTTGATGGTTAGATGTGCCAGACGGTCCAATATTGGTTGGAAGGCAATTACACTTCTGGCAGCCCGTCTGTCCACCATAAAGCCGACGCCAGCTTCTCGGTTTTTGCCACCGGAGTAGAATAGCATCATTGTTTCATCGATCGTTGGTGGATGGATGGTCAGTGTCCCAGATACAGTTTGGCATAGTTCGGATACTATGGCGATCGAGATTTGCACCTCGACAATTCCATGGCAATGATTTCCTTTTGTCCGACGTAGTGTCCAGTTCACACGTTCCATGCAGCAATGCGAATTTCCAATTTTGGTGTCATAAATTAGATTTTTCGGTCAGTTGCCCACTTCTCACCAGCACCCTGGGTCCCCAGTGCTGGCGCATTGGCTGCCCCGGATGCGGTAGCACAAGCGAATGAGTTTGTTTGAATTACCATGCATTTTTTTGCCTGGTTTCCCAGTTCTGGTCACCGTGGCAGGGTGACCACCCTCCTCCTTTTGCATCCGGGCTTGGGACCGTCCTTGGCAGAGTTAAAAATAAATTATTTTGAGATAAAGTCATTATTTTGAAATAAAAAGTCATAATTATGAGATACTAAATCAGTAATGAGATGCTAAATCAAAATTATGAGATTACTTTTCATCTAATAACGAGTTATTTTAAATAACGTGTTGAAAAGTCATAATTACGAGATACTAAATCATAATAATGAGATACTAAATCAAAATTATGAGATTACTTTATCTCATAATTTTTACTTTTTGTCTCATAATTATGACCTTTTTTCTCATAATTTTACTTTGTATCTCAATTTTTACTTTATCTCATAATTTTTACTTTTTAATTCGTATATGACTTTTAATCTCATAACTGACTTTTTATTTTATAATTTTGACCTTTTATCGCAAAATTACTACTTTTAATCTCATAATTATGATTTAGCACCTCATAATTATGACAATCTTAATTTTGACTGTCTCATAATTTTTACTTTTTATCTCATATGTATCTTTTTATCTTATAATTTTTACTTTTTATCTCATAATTTTTACTTTTTATCTCATATGTATCTTTTTATCTCATAATTTTTACTTTTTATCTCATATGTGTCTTTTTAGCTCATAATTTTACTTTTTATCTCATATGTATCTTTTTATCTCATGTGTCTTTTTAGCTCATAATTTTACTTTTTATCTCATATGTATCTTTTTATCTCATATGTATCTTTGTATCTCATAATTTTTACTTTTTATCTCATATGTATCTTTTTAGCTCATAATTTTACTTTTTATCTCATATGTATCTTTTTATCTCATATGTATCTTTGTATCTCATAATTTTTACTTTTTATCTCATATGTATCTTTTTAGCTCATAATTTTACTTTTTATCTCATAATTTTACTTTTTATCTCATATGTATCTTTTTATCTCATAATTTATACTTTTTATCTCATATGTATCTTTTTATCTCATAATTTTTACTTTTTATCTCATATGTGTCTTTTTAGCTCATAATTTTACTTTTTATCTCATATGTATCTTTTTATCTCATAATTTTTACTTTTTATCTCATATGTATCTTTTTAGCTCATAATTTTACTTTTTATCTCATAATTTTACTTTTTATCTCATATGTATCTTTTTATCTCATAATTTTTACTTTTTATCTCATATGTGTCTTTTTAGCTCATAATTTGTACTTTTTATCTCATATGTATCTTTTTAGCTCATAATTTGTACTTTTTATCTCGTATGTCTTTTTATCTTATAATTTTTACTTTTTATCTCGTATGTCTTTTTATCTCATAATTTTTACTTTTTATCTCGTATGTCTTTTTATCTTATAATTTTTACTTTTTATCTCGTATGTCTTTTTATCTTATAATTTTTCTTTTTATCTCGTATGTATCTTTATCTTATAATTTTTACTTTTTATCTCATATGTGTCTTTTTAGCTCATAATTTTACTTTTTATCTCATATGTATCTTTTTATCTCATAATTTTACTTTTTATCTCGTATGTATCTTTATCTTATAATTTTACTTTTTATCTCATATGTATCTTTTTATCTCATAATTTTACTTTTTATCTCGTATGTATCTTTATCTTATAATTTTTACTTTTTATCTCATATGTGTCTTTAGCTCATAATTTGTACTTTTTATCTCGTATGTCTTTTTATCTTATAATTTTTACTTTTTATCTTGTATGTCTTTTTAGCTCATAATTTTACTTTGTATCAATTTTTACTTTATTTCATAATTTTTACTTTTTAATTCGTATATGACTTAATCTCAACATTTTTACTTTTTATCTCAAATTTATGATTTATTTCATTATTATGTCTTTTTATCTTATAATTTTGACCTTTTATCGCAAAATTACTACTTTTAATCTCATAATTATGATTTAGCACCTCATAATTATGACGATCTTAATTTTGACTTTGTATCTCATAGTTTTTACTTTTTATTTAATATATGACTTAATGTCAACATTTTTACTTTTTATCTCAAATTTATGATTTATTTCATTATTATGTCTTTTTATCTTATAATTTTGACCTTTTATCGCAAAATGATTACTTTTAATCTCATAATTATGATTTAGCATCTCATAATTATGACAATCTTAATTTTGACTTTGTATCTCATAGTTTTTCGTTTTTATTTCATATATGACTTCGTCTAAAAAAAATTGCTTTTGATCTCATAATTTTTACTTTTTATCTCGTATGTCTTTTTATCTCAAATTATGACATTTTAATCTCAAAATTATGATTTAGCATCTCATTATTATGACTATCTCGTAATATTTACCTTGTATCTCAAAATGTTTAATTTATCTCATCATTTTGACCTTTTATCGCAAAATTAAGATTTAGCATTTCATAATTATAACAATCTCATAATTTTTACTTTTTATTTCATATATGATTTTAATCTCAAAATTTGTACTTTTATTTCGTCTATGACTTTTAATCTCATAGTTGTGACTTTTTGTCTCATGACATTTTAATCTCATAATTATGACTTTTTGTCTCATTTTGATTTGCCAAAGCACCATTTTTTTTATGTGGTGGAAATGGTCTTCATAGGTGATGGTAGAATCAATGTATATAACTATACAGTTAATAAATTTGTATCACTATTAAAGTATAATTAATCTCTTTTGCAAAATGCTTGACTGTTTTTAGCCTCCGAAGGTGTTTAAGGTGTGGAAGAGTAATGCTGTACCTCCACCGCAAACATACGAGACAGAGGAGAAGAAGAAGGGAGCTCCTCCTGGAATGGACATGGCCATCAAATGGTCAAATGTGTACGAGGATAACGGAGACGACGCCCCTCAGGCTCACCGAGGCCCCGCCCACTTCCTGCCGGAGGAGGAGGAGCCACAGCAGCCAGACTCTGGTAAAGTCATGTTGTGATTTAGGACGATTCCGATTCCCATTAGTATATTCCAATTCAAATGCTAATGTTGTTTTAAAGTCTTGTAAGTGTTTGACACCCTTCATCATCACAGATGACGATGAACCAGTAAATAAGAAGTCTGCGAAGAAACAACGAGTGGAAACGTTCCAGCAGAAGGAGAAGAGAAAGAGAGACATCGGACAGGCCACATCAGACAAGAGCTTTGTGGAAGAGGAGAAGAGAATTCTCCGACAGAGTCTGGAGTGAAAGTTGATGTTAATGCTCGTTTATGCGTCTGCACCAGTCAGGAGTCGGTCTGTGGATACTGACTGGAACAACAGCACTTGTATCTGGGACATTTTAAAATGCTTCAGTTTTTTGGAAAATTCCTTGCAGATGGCTTTAATTTCTTCTGTATTTTGGACTATATTGTACTCGTGATTTTGACTGTAGCTTGCAAGGAACATTCTGTATTGGTTACTTTGGTTGATTGTTGAATTTCCAATCATTTATAGCCTCCGAGTCATGGTGTATCTGTATTATTTCATGTGTGTAGTGATGCTGTACTGCCACTAGGTAGTGCCACAGATAAAGATTTGTTTCCTTGTGCTTCCAGAGTAGTCATATGGATCCTATTTGGCCTGTCATTTTAGTTTGTAAATGATTAAATAACCTCAATTACACCTTCAGCCTTCTGGTTTCTTCTGCACAAATCATCGATGTGCTAAAAGATGTCATTCAGGATGTCTAGGATGTACTTTCAGTTTTATAGCATCAGTGGAAGTTCTTTTGAAATCAACCAAAAAATGAACATGGTACATGGAACCGTGGTAATATTATGTTGTTTTTTTGTTCGTTTTTTTAGGTGGGTCATGGACTACTGCGTTATACATTGGTACGGTGGAGGCCAAAAGTCTGAGGCCACTAGTGAAAATGCTACTAATTGTTTTATTACAAATAATTGTATTCACTCTGTACGATTGTGGTGAGAAGAATATCATCTCAGAATAGCATGCGGGCTGATGCTGTTTTGCGGCACGAGGGGGACCTACACAATATTAGACAGGTGGTTTTAATGTTGTGGCTGATCGGTGTATATAGATAATGCAATTTCAAGACGTCATATCTATTAAGAGAAATGCATGGAATTTGTACACTTTAAAAAGCTAAAATGTGACAAATTATGATGACATTTGTAAAATCTATGTTTTCGTAATGTACCATGTCAGAAGGTCCCATGTGTAATTAATTATAATTTTCTTTATTTATCACACATTATACATTTGCACATATACAGTGAAATTCTTTTTTTTTTTCCACATATCCCAGCTAGGCTGGGGTCAGAGTGCAGGGTCAGCCATGATACGGCACCCCTGGAGCAGATAGGGTCAAGGGCCTTGCTCAAGGGCCCAACAGTGGCATCTTGGCGGTGCTGGGGCTTGAACCCCTGACCTTCTGATCAGTAACCCAGAGCCTTAACCGCTGAGCCGCCACTGCCCCAATTAACAGCATTACCTGAGAGAGAATTTCATTCAAACACTGAAAAAAAATGACTAGTATGATTTACTTGCTAGTTTTTGCACACAGTTTTTCTAAGTAAATTTGAATGGTATAAAATTAAGTCAAATTGACCTTAATTCATGACATAACATTGATTAAAGTGAATACATTTCATTTGAACATTTCAGTTAATACAGTAACTTACACATCTGTTGTACGTGGTACTTGGATAAGAACATTTCACATTTTGAACTTTTCTTGTAAACGCACGTTAATCACATACCACATATGAATGCTTTCCACAGGGAAGCTTAATGCATGCTATTTCGTTTATTAGACATTATCACCTTGCATTATTGGCAATAGAAATACAATGTATGGATACGCACACAGTCCTCAACAACTGGTGCAGAAAACACGATGATGTAACAATCAACACGTTATTTTTTTATCATAAACGGGTAATTTTGAGTAGAAAATGAACTTCAGATTTCATAAAACAAGAAGCTACCAAACGTAACAAGATCAACAATAAAATCGGTGTAAATAAAGATACAAACAGTGAAACCATGCAAGCATTAATTATTCAAGACCAGTGCGTACTGAGGACACTTTGAAAAGTTAAGTAAAATGTACTTATTTTATTCACCTGTGAAATTTACTCAAATTACCGAATACGTTTTTTGACATTAGGATCGATAACTGATGACACATTGTAAAGATAACAAACAATCTTAAATGATATTTACTTATAAGCTAGAGCTTTAATTTTTACATGTTTAAATTGAGTTCATATGTAGAATTTACTTAATATTTTCAAGTTCACACTTTAACTTATTCAACATATTCAATGTTCAGTACAAATGTACAATGTCCAATTCCAAAAAAGTTGGGACAGTATGAAAAATGCTAATAAAAACAAAAATGTGTGATTTGTAAATTATATTCACCCTTTGCTACAGTGTCATAGTCAAGGGTGGGTGGGGGGGGGCCTGGGCCCACCATTAATTTCCTGGCTACGCCCTTGCTTTGCTATATTGAAAGCACTACAACTACACATTATATAATGTTTTACCTTTTTTATATATATATATATATATATATATATATATATATATATATATATATATATATATATATACAGTCATTTCAAATCAGATGATTGCAACACACTCCAAAAAAGTTGGGACAGTCGAGTGTTTACCACTGTGAAACATCACCATTTCTTCTAATAACACTTATTAAGCATTTGGGCACTGAAGACACAAGTTTAAGTTTAGAAAGTGGAATTTTCCCCCATTCATCCATTATGTAGATCTTTAGCTGCACTACTGTATGGGGGTCTTCGTTGCCGGATGGTGTGCTTAATAATGCGCCGCACATTTTCAATTGGAAACAGGTCAGGACTGCAGGCAGGCCAATCTAGCACCTGCACTCTCTGCTTATTCAGTCAGTATGTGGTTTGAAGTTGTCCCTGGGAAAGACGGTGCTGGATGGCAGTATATGCTGCTCCAAAATTTGTACATATCTGTCTGCATTAATGGTGCCCTCACAGATGTGTGAGTTACCCATTCCATGGGCATTGACACCCCTGGCCTAGTCAAAACAGCCTTCAAAAACAGCCTAGTCCTTGAAGAGCAAGGATCATTCGAGACTTGTCAATTTGCTAACAGATGCTTCAGCAAATAATCCAGCACTTTTAGAACAATGTTCCCCAAAGACAAATTGGAAGGATTTTGGGCATTTCACCCTCTACAGTGCACAATATACTTAAAATATTCAAGGAATCTGGTCAAATCTCGGTGTGTAAAGGGCAAGACGAAAACCATTTCTGAATGCACGTGATCTCTGATAAGACGTCACTGTCTTATAAACATCATTCATCTGTAGTGGATATCATGAACATGGGCTTGGAATTACTTTAGTAACCTTTGTTAGTCAACACCATTCGCCGCTGTATCCACAGATGCAAGTTAAGACTTTACCATGCAAAGGAGAAGCCATACATCAACACTGTCCAGAAGCGCTTCTGACTTCTCTGGGCTCGGTCTCATCTTAGATGGAAAGTAGAACAGTGTAACTGTGTTTTGTGGTCTGAAGAGTCTACATTTCAAAATGTTTTTGAAAAACACAGTTGTCGTGTTATCCCGGCCAAAGAGGAAAACGACCATCCAAGCTGTTATTATCGTCAGGTCCAAAAGCCAGTGTCTGTATGGGCCAGGGGTATGTCAATGCCCATGGTATGGGTAACTCGCACATCTGTGAGAACACCATGAATGCAGACAGATATGTACACATTTTGGAGCAACATATACTGCCATCCAGCACCGTCTTTTCCAGGGACAACTTCAAACCACATACTGCCCAGATTACAAGTGCATGGCTGTGTAAGCAGAGAGTGTGGGTGCTAGATTGGCCTGCCTGCAGTCCTGACCTGTCTCCAATTGAGAATGTGTGGCGCATTAACAAACTTGTATCTTCAGTGCCCAAATGCTTAATAAGTGTTATTACAATAAATGTTGATGTTTCACAGTGGTAAACATTCGACTGTCCCAGCTTTCAAACTTTTGGAGCCCACTGTACATGGAAAAGGTAATCATTTATTGCCATTGTACATATGAAAATACCATGGTATTAACATCTGGCACCATCACTGTACCATGTTGTCGCCACAGTAATGTTTTGTGCATTATAAAATGGTGTCTGTGTCTGTTAGCCTCTCTGAATTCTCCTCATGTCATGTCAGTGTGACTGATGTTTGTGAAATGTGTCTCTCTGTTGCTGCCATTAGAATATTTCATGCAGCTGATTGATCCACAGGTCTGTTCTTCTGCAGGTTGAAGGATGAAGAAAGTGTCTGTAATCTTTCCCCTCGGAGCTTAAAATGATCAGAGGAATTCCAGAGAGTTCTGTTGTCGTCTCTGGACATGAAACGGGTGAATATGCGAATGATAAAATTCCAGCATGCAGGCATGTGCCTGGTCTCAAATCACAGGGTTTACATTACCATCACACCTGTGTAAGGCCAGGTGGAGGTGTGCTGTTACTTTTCTAAGTGATCAGACTTACGGTTTTCACCTGGTAGACAATAACAAATGTCAAGAAGGGACTTGAGCCATATCTAGAGACTTGGAGGTGGACTCTTTTGACTTTGTTGAGCTCTGTTGGAAATGTACAGAGATATTTGTACATTTGGTCAATGATTTACCGTGTAAATGTGATTCCTGCATGCAGTCGTGTATAAACAGAGCGTTTAGTCTCTTTAAGACTATGTATTAAGGTTTTCCATCGAGGTTGTTGACCTAAATTCCACTCTGTACAATTATGCCTTTTGAGAAAAGATGAGTATTGAAGTTCATGGAAAACTGGATGGAAATGTATATGACCCTTCATACATATTCAGAGTTCACATTTCTGTGTCACTTCTGTATTATGAATGGTCTCCTCTAACAGTGTGTGTATTCATTAAGATGGAAATGCGATTGTCATCATGACTGTCACTTCATCAACATAGCCACGAGGAACAGCTGCATCCCAATTTGTGCACTAAAAGTACATACTTCACTGATGAATGGAAAAGTACACACTTGTGAAAATGTAGTGAGAGGTCGCCTGGAAAATACTACATCATAAAATGACATCTTGATATCACAGACCCCTATGGAAGCACATTTCCGTCACAAATACCAAATTAATTTTTATGAGATACTACGTCATACGTATGACATAAAAAGTCCGAATTATGATATATTTATAAAAATCGAAATCATGAAATAGTGTCATAATTATAAAATAAAAAATAACAATTATTAGAGTAGTCTGTTATAATTTTGACTTTTTATCTCAATTATGACCTGATCTAAAACATTTGACTTTTTAATCATAATTATGACTTTGAATCTAATAATTATGATGTTTTAATCTCATAAATATGAATGAATACCTTTATCATAATAATTGAAAAAAAACCAATCTTATAATTGTTTTATTTTAGTTGCATAATTATTATTTGCTATCTCATAATTCTAACTTTATCTCATAAATTTGACTTTTATATCATAATGACTTTTTGTCATAAATATGACATATTACGGTCTAAAAAAAATGCATTTTTATCATAATTGACATCTCATAAATATGACTTTTTATTTTCAAAACTATGACTTTATCTCATAATTTTGACTCACTATCTAAACATTTTTATTTTATATCTCAAAAGTACGACTTTGAATCTAATAGTTATGACAGTTTAATCTCATAAATATGATCTCATAATTATGACATATAAATGACTTTTAGAAAAACATATATACATGTATGTATATATATATTATATAGAAATATATACAAAAGTTATATACACCGATCAGCCACAACATTAAAAGCACCTGCCTAATATTGTGTAGGTCCCCCTTGTGCCAATAAAACAGCGCCAACCTGCATCTCAGAAAACATTCAGAGATGATATTCTTCTCATCACAATTGTACAGAGTGGTTATCTGAGTTACCGTAGACTTTGTCAGTTCAAACCAATCTGGCCATTCTCTGTTGACCTCTCTCATCAACAAGCTCAAATATACAGTAAAATAGTTTTGATTTAATGTTTTTGGTCACTACTTCCTACACTTCCAATCTATGGCAGAGCTCGCTGCATATTTGTGTTGTGGATGTGCATGCTTTCTGATGTTTTATATTAATTTTTAGGCCTATACACTTTTGCGAGCACAATTATATCATATTCAGATACTGAACGGTTTATCTTTGTTAGAGGGAAGTTTTTCCTGTTTACTAAATGTTTTACACTATTATTTAAAAACATTACAAATGGTTAATCTTGATTGATATTTTAAGGACAGTTAACAACTTGACATGAGGAATCAAATTTTCCTGAAATATAAGAGGTCATTGTACTATATAAACATACTGTGTTTCAGAACTCAAAACTTCCCCTTCACTGCAAAAAGAGCATTTGTTGAAACCAACAACACATTAACGCCTGCTTTACGTTATCACTTATGCAGCCCCGCCCAGTAGCAGTAAGCAGTGACATTGCAAGTAGAGAGCCAATCAGAACAGTGGGTGTGTACTGTCAAGTCTTAAAGGAGAAGCAGCACCAAAACCGAGCATTTCTGACAGAGGGTCAGAATGAGGCAGGAAAATGATCATGTTTTACAAATATATGACTGTTTTTGTGCCAAAAACTTTACTACTATTATAAGTGAACCTCAAGGAATATATGCAAATAATATATATATATATATATTTTTTTTTAAAATGCATGTCATGACCCTCTTAAGTTGATTTAACAAGTATCTTTAATCCATTTATAAGACCATGTTGCAATATATATATATATAAATACTTACAATAGCCAATGTTCAAGTACAGGCCCATGTCTAGCTTGTTTAAGACTGAAGTGTCCCACTTTACCATTATCGCCTGAAAGAATCTGGGATTTGGTTCCGTCCAAAGGTTCCTCTTCCCAGTATTTAGTGTTTCTTAATTTTTGCTATTGTCTAAGGTACTGTAGGAGACATCATACCCTTTCTATAAAGGTATAATGTCTGGTCATATAGCATTTGGATTATAATTAAAAGCGCCATAAAAAATGTCACATTTCCAAATGTGTCACACTTTACCTTTGATATGGATAGCATGTGCATTGGGACACAGCCAAAGACTTCGGGGCAGACATATTCAACAACTTTCAAGATCTTGTGAAAAACAGGAATGTCCATTTATCAGAGAGAAGTGTAAGTATGGT
The DNA here is from genome assembly GCF_019703515.2 of Myxocyprinus asiaticus. NCBI lineage: Eukaryota > Metazoa > Chordata > Actinopteri > Cypriniformes > Catostomidae > Myxocyprinus > Myxocyprinus asiaticus. The sequence continues at coordinate 3,676,763 of NC_059372.1, forward strand.
GGGGCAGGAGACAGATAGTCTGACCCCCGGGGGGCAGATAACCTACTGCAGGGGGCAAACTCACAGTAGCAGACAGACGGCAGGGTGAACAGATAGTGAGACAGATTCAACCGACCGCAACATGTTAAGTCAACAACAAAACTACTTAATGGCAAAATGACCTGTGCACTCCAAAAAAAAAAAAAAAAAAAAAGGATTTTTGCTGCTTGCTCAATTTACTTAATTAAAATAATAGCAACACAGTTCTAGAACATTTTGTCACAACTTGATTTCATTGCGTTCTATCCAATAAAATTTGTAACATAAGTTTACTAAAAGGTTCTGTAAGCGATTTTGCCTTTCTAGAATTTCCACAAACTGAGCTGTTGGATTAGCCACGCCCCCTCTTTCCAAAACAGCACTCCTATGTTACCAAATGAGCTTTATTATTATTTTTTTTGGGGGGGGGGGATTTTCTCCCCATTTTCTCCCAATTTGGAATGCCCAATTCCCAATGTGCTCTAAGTCCTTGTGGTCGCATAGTGATTCGCCTCAGTCCGGGTGGTGGAGGACAAATCCCAGTTGCCTCCGCATCTGAGATCAGTCAACCCGTGCATCTTATCACATGGCTTGTTGAGCATGTTGCCACGGAGACATAGTGCGTGTGGAGGCTTCATGCCATCCACTGCAGCAACCATGCTCAGTTCACCATGTGCCCCACCAAGAATAAACCACATTATAGCGACCACGAGGAGGTTACCCCATGTGACTCTACCCTTCCTAGCAACCGGGCCAATTTGGTTGCTTAGGAGACCTGGCTGGAGTCACTCAGCACACCCTGAGATTCGAACTAGTGAACTAGCGAACTCCAGGGGTGGTAGCCAGCATAATTTACCACTGAGCTATCCAGGCCCCTCCAAATGAGCTTTATTAAGACCATCACGAGCAAAAACGGTTGTCAAAAACAACAGCAGCAAAATAGCGCCCTCAACTGACAACTGTTATGAACAACACGGCATAAAAACGGCATTAAGCCTCAATAATTTGCTGCAACTACAATACTACGAGAACGCGCAAAATGATTGACAGGCAGAAAGCATCACTGACCGCAGACACATTTTTGTTTGCTGTTTACAGAGTCTAGAGCTGTCTCAGAGACCGTTGAGATATCTCACAACATTTATTTCAGTAATATCTTTCAGGGAGTAGTAACATTTTTTGCATGAAAAAATCGCTTACAGCACCATTAATCCATTTGAATTGGGACTACATAAATACTTTTGTGGCGTTAAAGTAGCATTGATGAAACTGGGCAGGGGATTCCCAATTTTCCAGTGTGTTTTGTTGGAGTTTTGGGGGTTACCATTATGGTAACGATGAGGACAGGTAGATGTCACACATGACTGCTCACTTCATTGAGCAAATACTTTGCTAATGCAACGGGAGGGAGCCAGCTGGTACGTGATAGCTGTATGATGTGTGTAAACTTCACTCCCCTGGCCTGAAGAGGTGCACTAGCGACTGATGCTAGAGGCTTTAGCCTCCTTGTTAGCGCACCCACCTCCCATGCTGGAGACACTGGTTCAAATCCCATTCGGAGCAGGTTGAGCAGGACCGGTTGCAGTGGTGCCTGACCCGGATGGGAGTGAGGTTTAGGGGGGTGAGTGAAACGGTAGCCAGCTGGTACGTGATAGCTGTACAGTATGTGTAACCATCACTCCCCTGGCCTCAAGAGGCGCACTAGTGACTGATGCTAGAGGCTTTAGCCTCTTCATTAGCATGCCCACCTCCCACGCCGGAGACGCCAGCTCGAATCTCGCTCGGGGCGGGCCGAGCAGAACCGGTTAGACTAACCATAACATAGTTACTAAACTACACTCTGTAGTGCTTCAAACGAGCATGTATTTAGCATGTCAACATTCACTTTCACTAGTTAGTACATGAAATAAAAAAGATTTATTTGAGTTACATTGACACGTCTAATTTTGTTGGGTTAACCCAATTCAACTTAATTGTGTGCATTCAGAGTCTTTGACTTTACACTCACTTATTGAATATAAAGACAAAATTTTTTTTTATGATACTCTGGTCGCTAGATATTGCTTCAATGTAAGTCTATGGGATTTTTCAGCTGCTTTATCGTCCGCCAGGCAACAATGGTAAGTCTGATCTCTTGGTAAAGTAGCAGCACACCTCTCCTTAACAACACGCATGATTTGAGGTATCATATATGTCTGGAGCACAAACGCTAGTGACAAGTTACACTCTTAAGTTTAATATAGTACATAGTGTTAGAGATTTGTTTGAATCACTAACCCTTGTCTTAGCAAACACCAGTAATGATTTCTGTCTCTCTGGCATCTCTCAGGAACGTTTCACCCCCCCAGCACCAGACGGCAGAGGGGAGCTAATTTACGCCCTGAGAACAGGGGTGCGGGTCGCCCCCATAAATTGTGTTGCTGGGGTGTGAGAGACCCAATGACACTGAAGAGACTCCGGCAAACAACGAGGAGGGTGTCGAACTGACCACAAGCAGCTGCACACACACACACACACACTGAATACAGGCCAGCGAAACAGATGTTGTGTGCATGGCTACAAAGAGAAAGAGAGAAAGAAATGTGCATTGGGGGATGCAAACAGAAGAGATTCCTCTATCTTAAAGGAATAGTGCACCCAAAATTTGGTCATATAAATATACGACTCGTGCTCTGTTTTATACAAGTCTTCTGAAATCCTATGATAGCTCTGTGTGAGGAAAAGGCAAAATTTAAGTAATTATTAAACAAAATTGCATATTCTAACTTGGACGCCCAAGGTTTGACATCAGTGACATCAAGTACCATTGGTTCCAACCAGCATGATCTCATGAAAATTACGCAAATGTGGCGACATTTTTGCAAAATGACATTATGCGGTTCATTATGCGTCACTACATGTCCACTGCGAGCTAAATGTTCTCCGAAACAGATGAGGTTTTTAGGTTCATGCTCTATCGAGTTTTAAATCAACAAAACCGACCTCCCAATCCAAAACCTTAAACCTAAACCTATCCAATAGTGTCATAAAAAGCAAATGTGAGATGAAAAATGCAATTCACGTTATTTTGTGGTGTTACTATGACACTTTCGGCTCACGGTTCGACTCGCGTGCTCTTCTGGACTCATACCTCGCTCCTTTACATCACAAGTGCAACGCTCGATCAGTTGAGCTACCGTGCAATTTGATCGCACTCGAACAAGCTTGTAGATGTTGTCGGTTGTGTGATGCAAATGTTAAAAATAAGTCATGCACTGTCTTGGGTACATTACTAAAAATAAAATAATCCACTACAAATTACTAACTACTTCTCTACAATTATAATCAGATCACTTTACTGATTACTTAATTGAAAAAGTAATCACATAACTAATTATTTTACATTTAAGTTACTTCCTAAAACACTTGTTACAAACATTTTTTTGTTTTTCCGCTCAACAAATTTAAAATAATGTCCATTTTCTCCTTTTTCTAGTCACACATCCTTCAGCTGTCACAGAAACGCAAACAGATGTACATATGAACATATGAATTCACATTTGAATTGTATTACACATAAATAATATTTTTTAGAAATATTTGTAACCCAAGTAATGTACTTAAAAGTAATTACTTTCATTGAAAGTCAGTAACTGTAATCTGATTACAATAATTTAAAATGTAATGTGTTACACTATTTTTTTGCCTAAAAGTAATTAGATTACAGTATCTAATTTGTAATCCAGTTACAACTAACACATGCACTTTAGTAATAAGGTTTAGGTGTCATAAGATAACATTGTGTTTAGAAACTGATTATCTGCTGTTTTACTCGTGATTTGAGTGAAAGGGAATAAAAGTAATTGTTGTAGCACCTCTGGTGTTCACCAGGAAACTGCCGCGATATACAACAAGTCACGTAAAAATAATTTAGCTAAAGTGCAAATGATCACCCCTCATCCTTGTTTTTTGTCCCTTGTGTCTCTCCTGCATGCTGCGACCTGCGCAGCAGATGCTTAGACAAGACAGGCATGTGCCGTCATCAGTGTGTGTGTGTGTGTGTGTGTGTGTGTGTGTGTGTGTGTGTGAAGCATTCAGTTGTTCAGTTTCGATAAAGACTATAATCTTTCCTTAATCTGATGTTGCAAAACTTTACATCTTAAGACATGTAAAAGGGTCTGATGGGAAATGCAGATAATGAAAATTCAGAACGGATGGGATTTTTTTCTGTAACAGAAATGAATTAAAGAAGATTAGCAGCAAAAATGAAGTTATTTAACGACCAAATAACCCATAATTTAAAATTCTGAAGTTTCACTATAAACTGTAACAAGCATTTAAATTATTTTCTTTTCCTAAATGAAGTGAATGCATTCAAAGCTCATTCATATAGTACAATATAATATCACTGATGTAACAATCAAACATATTTGTGCATATATGCCATGTATATTTCACTGTATTACAAAAAATTTGTTTTTATATGTTGCAAGCACATTTTGGAAATTGAAATATGGCCATATACACTCACCGGCCACTTTATTAAGAATACCTGCACACCTGCTTATTCATGCGATTATCTAATCAGCCAATCATGTGGCAGCTGTGCATAAAATCAGGAGCTTCAGTTAATGTTCACATCAACCATCAGAATGGGGAAAAAATGTGATTTGGACCGTGGCCTGATTGTTGGTGCCAGACGGGCTGGTTTGAGTATTTCTGTAACTGCTGATCTCCTGGGATTCTCTAGAGTGTAAAGAGAATGGTGCCAAAACCCAAAAAACGTCCATTGAGTAGCAGGTCTGTGGACAGAAACACTTTGTTGATGAGTGAGGTCAGAGGAGAATGACCAGACTGTTCCAAGCTGACAAGAAGGGGACAGTAACCCAGATAAACTCGTGTTACAACAGTGCTATGCAGAAAAGCATTTATGTACACACAACACGTCAAACATTGAGGCGGATGGGCTATAGCAGCAGAAGACCCCTCCGGGTAGCACTACTGTCAGCTAAGAACAGGAAACTGAGGCTGCAGTGGGCACAGGCTCACCAAAACTGGACGATTGGAAAAACATCGCCTGGTCTGACAAATCTGGATTTCTGCTGAGGTACACATATGGTCGGCCCACTGCAGCCTCAGTTTTCTGTTCTTGACTGACAGAAGTGGAGCCCGATGTGGTCCTCTGCTGTTGTAGCCCATTCGCCTCAAGGTTCGACGTGTTGTGCATTCTGAGATGCTGTTCTGCTCACTACAATTATACAGAGTGGTTATCTGAGTTACCGTAGCCTTTCTGTCAGCTCGAAACAGTCTGGCCATTCTCCGTTGACCTCTCTCATCAACAAGACGTTTCCGTCCACAGAACTGCCGCTCACTGGATGTTTTTTGTTTTTGGCACCTTTCTGAGTAAATTCTAGAGACTGTTGTGTGTGAAAATCCCAGGAGATCAGCAGTTACAGAGATACACAAACCAGCCCGTCTGGCACCAACAATCATGCCATGGTCCAAATCACTGAGATCAAATTTTTCCCCATTCTGATGGTTGATGTGAACATTAACTGAAGCTCCTGACCCGTATCTGCATGATTTGGTGCACTGCAGCCACACAATTGGCTGATTAGAAAATTACATGAATATTTAGACGTACAGGTGTACCTAATAAAGTGGCCGTTGAGTGTATGTGGGCAGTTTCAATATTAAAACCTATTAAAATATTTTGCATTTTTGCAATACGTGTCACATATATGCATAACATTTGACATTAGTGTATACTGATTTATGTCAGTGAAAACTGCAAAAAAATTCTGGTAAATTCCGGTAAAATACTGCCATCTGTTACTATGTTTCAGGCTGTACGGGATGTCGGGATGTCATTTTGTTGCCTGTATATTTTACGGTTCACTACCGTTTATATTATTAAATGATATAAACTTGATATAGTCTGTTTTTTGCTGTAAAATCTGTTGTTAATCATCGTAATAATTAATAAAGACCATACGATGACTTAATGTTCGTCAAGAGTGACCTTTCCAGGTTTAATAATTAATACACATATAGAGACACAAACACAATACACCATAACGGTAAAATAATGTAATACATATTAATTAAATTACATAAATATAACACTGATGTTAAACTATTCCCATAAAATATAACGGGGACTTCTAGGAACGGCCAATTATTGTTTTTCACTGTAATTTAAAAAATAGTGTACCGTAAAAAGCGCATGTATTATCTTTTATTATTAATTATAAGGTAAAATCACAATTTTTACATCTAAAATGTATTTTTTTATAGAATATTTTAAAATAAAAATACATGTATTGTCTTGTTAAATATATTATCATTTTTACTCTATATACTAACGTTTTTTTTTTTTACTGTAGCATTTTTACATTCTTTTAGCGTTAAAATTAATGACATTTTCTACAGTGTAGTCTATAATATACAGTATATGTATTGTTTATGTCCATGCCTGCTGAATATATTGAAAACAACATGGCTTTTTTCGCTCATTTGTTTAATTGTTCCATGCTTAAGCAACTTATTCCACTTTTTAATTCAGGTAAAGGCAATTATGGTTAGCTTAACTCTATATAATGTGTTTTATTTATTTATTTATAACAGAGTTATTATTTATTTGTAGGGCTGGTTATCGATACAGATTTCATGTTACATTTTAGCTTTTAGAAATGAGCAAATCAATGTATTTAATCAATAAATATGATATTACATTGCATATATAATATTTTGTTACATGTGTATTGTTTAATTGCATCATATGTACTATTTACAGGTATTTAGATTGATTTGTTGAACACGCGCTAAGACCGGTACTGTCTCTTTAAGAAAACCCGGCATCTCTGTAAAGAGCGCCTGTAAGTGAGAGAGACTCCAATGGCTTTACCTATAAACTCAGATGACCGACACCAATTCCTAAAATGCTGTTTGGCGAGTATCACGTTACAGTACTAAACTGGAATTATTTTCTCCCGTTATATTGGCTTGGCGCGTGTTATTGTACAGGTGACATATCTAACAGTAAAAGCATGAGTCAGTATTTTAATCAGAGTATCTTTGTGAGTGGAGATGGAGTGATCTGCCGGTCTTTCAGACAGAAATTCCCATTTATTCCCAGCAGTGAGTGTTTGCTGGGACTTGCAGGCGTGTTGATGGCATCTGTACGTACTTCGGCCCCTCGCAGACGTGCACTGACAAGTTTGTAAACAAGAAGCACAGAATATGAATGAGAGTGAACCGAATAAACTTTCCTCTTCACAACCAATAGGCTATAATTTCAATAAATGTGTTCTTAAGTGATAATTATCCCATTGTTGAGGCATAATCAGGCTATTAGTCAGAATCAGTGTTGAGTTGTAATCTGCTGTTTGAACAGGCCTGAACATTATCTGTAATCATGGGCGTAGATTCGGCTTGAACATTGGGGGGGGGGGGGGGGTTTACAGTGTGAAGCATTTATTTGTTTCCATTGATCATGGTATAAATATTGGGGGGGGGGTTACACTTGCTTGTTTTTATTATTGGGGGGGTTCCCTCCGGAATCTACACCCCTGTCTGGAATATAAACCCATCAACAGATAATCCAATATGTTTGGATAGCATCATAAATTAATTTAGTCATTTTAAATGGTCCCATCAAGAATGAATGATCGTAACATCATTTTTTAAATGAAAGATCAAATTAAGACAGACTGTCAAAATTGAATTTAAAACTAGTGCAAACACGAGTCAGAACTATTTTAGGACAAGGGCGTAGATTTGGCTTGAACATTGGGGTGGTTGCAGTGTGAAGCATTCACGTGTTTCCATTGATCATGGTATATATAATTGGGCGGGGGGATCTACGCCCCTGTTTTTGGATAACCTGTCATAGGCCGTTAACATTCATTAATAAGGCAATAGAAAGCATTACATAATGCTGAACAGATCAGATGTTTATAAACATTCAGTTATGTGTGTGTGTATATATATATAAGAAATACATGAAACCAAGTTTCATGATACTCGCCCAATTCCCAATGCACTCTATGTCCTCATGGTGGTGTAGTGACTCGCCTCAATCCGGGTGGTGGAGGACGAATCTCAGTTGCCTCCGTGTCTGAGACCATCAATCCGCGCATCTTATCACGTGACTTATTGAGTGCGTTACCGCGGAGACATAGCGCATGTGAAGGCTTCACGCTATTCTCCGCGGCATCCACGCACAACTCACCACGCACCCCACCGAGAGCGAGGAGGTTACCCCATGTGACTCCCTAGCAACCGGGCCAATTTGGTTGCTTAGGAGACCTGGCTGGAGTCACTCAGCACGCCCTGGATTCAAACTCGTGACTCCAGGGGTGATAGTCAGCGTCACTACTCACTGAGATACCCAGGCCCCCATGATACTTGTTTTTAAATGTTTTTCTTTAATGCATCTAATTATTATATAATGTTTTATATATATAGTAGGCAATAATTAATACTATATTAAGTACTATAGCATATTATTAATAGATTAAGTAAAAATATATTTGATTTCATTATAAATTATACATTGAAATATCAAAAACATTATATATATATATATGATATGCATTATATGTATTATATAATCTTTATAATAAAATCTATGTATTACTTCTTATACATTATATTTGATAAGTTCTTATATATTGTATAGAATAGTTTATGTAGTGTTTATATATAGCCTATATGTAAACAAATATATATTTACATATATAACTATAATGTATATACAAAAGTAATCTAATATATAGTATATATGCAATCTGTTATTTTATACTTTACTACAATACTAGTGTATACTTGTAGTATGTAACATATGATATAGGCTACTATTACATTTATAGTTGCTATATTGTAAGCACTTAACTGAGTAATGTTGAGCTGCAGTGTTGGTCGCATGTGGAGTTTGTTTGAGCTCCGCCTCTGAACCTTTAACCCCCACCAGAAACTATCTGAACTATTTCGAGAGAGAGAGAGAGAGAGAGAGAGAGAGAGAGAGAGAGAGAGAGAGAGAGAGAGAGAGAGATTGTGTGTGTGCATGAGTTGATTTCAGTGGATCATGGAGCAGTGCTGTGCTCGCGGTGTGTCGGAGTCTCCTGCCCGCACAGACGCGCTTCTAACTCGGTTCTTCGTGGTTCGGAGCGCCGCTGAAAGGAACTAAAGCTGGAGGATCGTTACCGATGGCTGATCCTCTGCGGAGGACAATTCTAGCCAAACTCAGGGGCAAGAAAGCCAAAGGGAAAGACGCGAGCACCGCAAGCCGGCCGAGAGAAGGTAAAGAAAAAGAGAGAGATTATATTTCCAATCACACTGTTAACGGGATCCGGATGGCGGATCCGGTGGCCGGTGTCGGATGTGGTGCGGTCGTGCGGGTAAACAGCGGCCGGGCGGACGTGCACAGAAGCGGGGGCTCGGGCCCCGGGGGTCCCGCAGGGGTCTCGGATCAAAGCGCAGTCACGGAGATGAAGCGCTTCCACACGCAGCGGGTCCGCGGAGACTCGATCGGCTTCGGAAACTGCGAACACGTCCATTTGAAACCCAGCAGAGAGGCTTTAAATGTAACAGATGGACAAGATGTAAAGACGAAAGAAACAAATGTTACATTACTCGAGCAAAAGGCGGGTTTCATCGTGACCAGTGACTTTGAAGATCATGTCAGGGGCCAACAACCGAACGGGGCCCCTCGCGTGTTTGATTATATAGACGGAAATATCCACGATAACGATTTGATTCAGGTTATAGAGAGTTCACTTGAGTATCATGGAGATTTAAGGATGAATACGTTACGAAGTCCGACCTTTTTCCCCACTGAGCTGGAAATTACCGTGGCCCCTGGGCTGAGAGACGGGGCCCCTCGACACCACTCTGTCGACAGTGAGGACGACGACTATTATGATAACCAAATTCTGCCCTTTTATGAGTCTTACGCTCAAAATCAGATGAACGACAAACATCCGTTAACAGTTCAAACGTTAGGGTCAGGATGTAATGAAATCGCACAAGAAACCGACAGACTGAAGACACAACTAAAAGAGGCGTATTATTTGTTAATAAATACCATGCACGACGGTCAGGTTGAAGATAACGGGTTTGTAGATCAAGCCAGTAGTTCTAGCGACTCCCACGATAGCGTTAGCTCACGGTCCACAACCAAAAACACAGGCAGCGATGCGTGTTTGTCCGAGGAACGGAGCGGTCAGCAGGCTTTTGACTCTGAATTGGCCGATTTTACATTTTCTGGACGCTACGGGGAGGGTTTCACATTGTCTTTACAGAGCAGGAGCTTGCAAAACATTCCCGCCGTGAGGGCCAAACTCCAGAGGTCTACGAGCGATAGTAGGGTCAAATATTTGAGTTGCGAGGAACACCTGCGGCATGGGGTTTCAGGGGACGCCGTGCCTTCAGGCAAGGATGCAATGGTCTGCAATGCTCCTCTTAGTAAGGAGTTGGCCATCGACCCTACAGCGCCTTCGGACGATGTCCCAGAGCCAACCAGACATCAGTCCTGCAATGACGCCGCTGTAGCCAAGCATCCCGGCGTCACCGTCAACAAGATGCAGGAGTGGATGTTGAAGGGTCGCGTGCTTTCTTCTGAGATGAAGCAGAGGATTGCGGGTTCTTTGCTGAGAGCCAGTCACGGCATCCAGACTAGACCTACAACCGGCGCCCATGCCAACGGTCCACAAGCAAGCAAATATGCAGTCACAGGAGCACAGCTGCAGTCAGGTATGGACGCCCCGCTGGCGTGGACGATCGGGCCTCAAAAGCATCAAATTAATCTCTCATTCTAAGCATCTAAACAACTCCAACCTCCTCGTGGTGGAACAGACGCAACACATCTGGGTGTCTTTTAACTGGTGGCTGGTTTTCCCCTACTCTTTTCTCATGATAACTAATGTTGTTTCACGTAACACGTTTGGTGGGGGGCCTCAACCTCGACTGGTCCCTCTTCACTAACATACTGACCGGATAATTAATTTCACGCTTGTCGTCGTGGTGATGGTGGTGGGTTTTTGTGCTTGATTACAATTGCCTATTGCATGTGAATGTTTACTGTGTTGGACATGCAAGATGTGCAAACCTCATTGGTGCTGATAAGATGTGCTAGTAGCAGGTGACCCAGCAGACGGTTCGGTTATCTCGGTGTTTAGCAACAGCTGATTTTAAAGGTCATGTCTGCAACTTGTCCTCTGTCAGGATCAGGTTTGCATGTCTTTGGTCAACATCTTGCATCATCAAACCTAAAGGAATAGAACGTTTCATACCACAGCAAACCACAAATCTGATAGCATTCAGTGGCCCCGAAAGCAATTGGACGCTTACGTCAGATTTCGCCATTTTCGCTCAATGGCTTAGTGTTCGGGTGATTTTTAAGTGGATGTATGAGGTCAGTTCTCCTCAGGTTCACACAGAGGTGTACTTCAGCACATTGACTATCAGCATGTTCCACTAACATTTGACAACCAGAAAATGACACTAAAAACACTATATCAATCAGGTTCTGTTTGTTGCTATTGGTTAATGCGTTAGGTATCATGAACATTAATCAAGATTAATAAATGCTGTAAATGTGTTTTGCATCGTTAGTTCATGTTAACCATTGCACCGATTTATGTTAACAAGCACAACCTTATTGTGAAGTGTTACTGATATATTTATGGTTTTATATTTCGTGCTTTCCTTGAAATGTGTGTCTGTGCTATATTTGTATATTTCTCTATCTAATGCAATGGCATTCAGATGTTTGCCAAAGAATATTCTGGGTTTAGTTGAGGTCAGTCGGCAGCTTTTGTGGCATAATATTGATTACCACAAAAATGTATTTAGGCTTGAAGCAAAAAACGGGCATAATTATGCCACAAATGCTGTCGTTTGAGCTTAACTTCTATTGAACCCGGAATATTTCTTTAAGTGAGGCTTATGAGACACTTTTATCACTTTATTATGAACACCTGTACACCTGCTTATTCATGCGGTTATCTAATCAGCCAATAAAAATAGAAAGGCTACAGTAACTCAGGTAACCACTCTGTATAATTGTAGTGAGCAGAATAGCATCTCAGAAAGCACGACATGTCGAACGTTGAGGCACATGGGCTTCAACAGCAGAAGACCACGCTGGCATTTTATTAGGACCATAGTGTATATTGTATATTTATGGCAAACCATGTTTTTTTTTAATGCAGGTAGGCGCTCTGTACTTACATTTGGATGTAGATTTTCATATTTGGGTGTAGGAGTCAAACCATGTGTTCTCCACTGCCATGTGGTCAGATTGAGAGGAAGTGGACGGGGTTCTGGCCTGGAATCGGAATTTGTCTGAAATATATTTACATGCATTTTTATCCAAAGTGATTTACAGTGCATTCAAGCTCTAAATTTAGCTCCTGGGATTCTCTTGCTGTTCCAAGCGCATTTCAGAGAGCGTGGCAAGGAAAAACATTTGTTTTTGTGAAGACATCTATTGATTCATGCATGCACATTCTCTCTGAATTCTCAGATTCGAGTATATTTTCTAGCAGACACATAGACATAATGAGTGTGTGTCTTTGTGTCTCCTTGACAACAGTATTTGTAGCAAATTCATCCCAAAACGATCTGTGTGCTGATGCGCCCGTGATGTTCCCGGAGGGAAATATTCTCCAGTGAATTCCCGTCCCATGGAAACGTGGAGCCCCAGGGAGGGAATATTTGGAATGCCTAGGTCGTCGTTTCCCTTGTTTGCACAGTGTTCCTGAGGGCCTGAATGCTAGCGGGGATTAGAAAGAGACATTACATGTCCGTTAAGGTGGGATTAGTGTGTCCTGTTATCCCAGGGTTATTTTAAATCAAGGTGCCTGAGAAGTGTGAATTTACTGAACTTAGTCTAAAGTTAGTTTAGTAGCATTTGAGTACTGATCTGTGTAGTCAACCAGGTTTTTAAGAATATATTGGGCGAGAACATGTTCAGGTCATATTTGACTTCAAAATCCAAAGAAATAGAAGACTTTTTTTGCAGCCTGATCTCATGAAAATTAAGCAACTGTGGCGACATTTTTACGAAATGACATTATGTGGTTCATTACGTGTATCGTGGCAGTTTTGAGGTGAAATGTCTACTGTGGATGAATATTTACTGAGTAATCCACTATTTTGTGGGAGGGGGTCAAAGTGGTAATTTTCACCTATGATTTTGGAGCAAAACCACAGATCAAAAAAATAACCTTCGAAAGGTAGCAGCATCTTTATTTTATTTTTACACAGAGATTGATAGGTCTCTTACTAAAACCAGTTGACTTAAAGCAATACTTGTTGCATTATATGCCAATGGTGACAGTTCAAAAATGGGAAAAAGCACTTTTCATGTTCTTTTTCCAAAGTTGGCGTGCCTGTAACTCAAGAAGTGTTAAAGATATCTTAATATTCTTTGAGATTCTGGTTCAGAACAATCTTTTCTTTTGGTATCTTCATTTTTAAGGTCCTATATGGTTGAATCCCAGAGATACTGTGCTCTCAATGTGGCTCCATGAGTAAATTGTTAAATTTTACACATTTTCAGTGGTCAAAAACCAAATGTAAAACCACTTTGCATACAGCTGATACTTTTTGTCTTTTAAAGAGGAATGTCTGAAGAACAAATAATGTTGAAAATAGAAATGTTTCTTGTTTCCCTCTCTCAGAACAATTGCATAGAACATACCAATTTTTAACAATGTCTGAGTGCCAAAAATACACTGAAATGGTCAAGTTGAATAAATAAAGGTACATTTCTGGTTTCAGCATTATTTGTTCTTTGGACAATCCTCTTTAAATACAGTAAGTATCAGCTTTATACAAAGTGACCCACATTTGGTTTTCGATCATTGAAAATGGGTAAAATTCAACAATTTGCACATGGAGCCACATTGAGATCCCCATTTCTCTGTGACTGAAATATATAGGGCCTTATACATTAAGACACCAAAAGAAAAGATTGTTCTGAACCAGAATCCCAAATAATATTAAGATATCTTTAACACTTCTTGAGTTACAGGCACGCCAACTTTGGAAAAAGAACATGAAAAGTGCTTTTTCCCATTTTTGAACTGTCACCACTGGCATGTAATGCAACAAGTATTGCTTTAAGTCGACTGGTTTTAGTAAGAGACCTATCAATCTCTGTGTAAAAATAAAATAAAGATGCTGCTACCTTTCTAAGGTTATTTTTTTGATCTGTGGTTTTGCTCCAAAATCATAGGTGAAAATTACCATTTTGACCCCCATCGCAGTAAATATTCATTCATGGCATTTAATATTTTGGCTTTCATCTTCATTTATGTATTACTTTCACCAGAAAAAAAAAATAATAATAATAAAAATTTTAAGCTGGGGACCTCTGATTGAGTTGACACGGAAAGACCCAAATGTGAGATGAAAAAAATGCAACTGACGTCATTTTGTGGTGCTTCTATCACACTTCCTGTTCACGTGTCATCTTGTGTGCCCTTCAGGACTCGTACCTCACTCCTTTACATCACAAGTGCAACGCTCTATCAGTCGAGCTACTGCGCAATTTGATTGCACTCGAACAAGCTTGTAAATGTAATTATGTAATGCAAACATTAAAATAAGTCATGCGCTACAGTAAATGTGTTTAGATGTCATAAGATAGCATTACGTCTTATGGAACAGGGCGAAAAGTAAGTGATTATGGACTAATAATAAGCTGTTTTACTTGTGATTTGTGCGAAAGTGAATTAAAGTTGTTGTTATAGCGCCTCTAGTGTTCATTTCAAAAGGAAACTGCTGCGATACGTACAACGACCCGCATAAAAATGATTTAGCAAAATGTAGGTATAGTAACGTGATCCAATGAAACCAGGTTGTTATTTTTTTTGCATTGAGATATTATTTGTTATGACAATTAATCACATTTCCCCCAAACTCTCATTACTGTAACGGGAGAATAAAATAAAGATAAAATATAGCTTATTATTTAAATGAGAACGTACATCAGTAACACACAATTGAAAGTATACATCATGGTAGTGTTTGTTGTACTGCCTTTAATACAGATTTGAAATGTAAAAAATTCTTTCGCAAAACAGTAATTTGTGGCAAAAGTGTGCTTAATTGTCGCGAAAATAAAAAACATCTTAATGCTCTTCAAAAAAGCGTGATTGTCTTTATGATAAATAACATTTTAATACTTTTTCTTTCGATTTTCTGATATTCAACTACATACATAAGTTATGCTGTAATTGCAGTGATCTATTGCCAAAACAGTGAAGTAACATTGTATCCAGTGAGTGTTCTAATGCAGTATGCTGATTGGTCGCAGGAAGCGATGACGTCATAATGAGATTGAATGTCAGAATGTCAGCACTGTGTTCTTGGAACATCTGAAGTCTGTATATAAAGAGTGTTCGGATGTCAAATGGTGGTCATGGGAATACTCATATGACAGAGGATGGGGAGGGGTATTTCACTGAAGCCCACGGGGGCATTTTCTCATTTTAAAGCCCTAGAGATCAGAAACCCAGAGCTAAAGCATTTGACACTTTAGTCACACTTTAAAATGTCTGAATGTCATTGCATTAGATAGTAAAATACAGGGAAGTTATGTTAAAGGGATAGTTCACCCAAAAATGTAAATTCAGTCATTGTTTACTCACCCCTGTGTTGTTGTAACACTATATGACTTTCTTTCAGTTTCTGAACACAAAGGGAGAAATTGTGAATAAATGTTGTGCTCAGTGATGTCATACAATGTCAGTTTATGGTGACCACCTCTTCAAGCTTTAAAAGAACACTACAGTATAATTCAGAAGTCTAATAAATTATTCATGAGACTCATGATTGTTATGAATGCATACGATGAGGTTTGATGAGAAATGATCTGAAATCTAATGTATTATTTAGTGAAACTGTTCACTGACCGTTGATCTCCTGTGTGTGTTCATGGCACAAGAGCATCAGTTCACGCAACAATCCCTTTAAGGACATTTTTATGACGGTTTTAAAAGTATTTCAGTCCTTAATCAGGCTTTTATTATGTTTTACAGAATAATTAATATATTTCATTTCCTTGAAAGCTGTTCTTTGGAACTAGTTTGTTCGCTCTTGACCCAGTCACTGATTTTCCCGCATCAGGATGATGTTTTTGGAAGTGTTATTGTTTCAGTAGCTCTTACCCTTGAGCTACAGCTATTGAAATGGAATAGTTTGCTCCATATTTAGACGTGTCTAAAGTTCACACTTGTTTGTGTGGAAGCACGCCTCATGCCCAAATGTGCACGTGCAACTGTGTGGGTAAATATAGTGAGGAAGCCATTAAAAGTGTGTGTGTGTGTTGGCAGGAATTCTCGGCGTGTGAGAGCTTGTTCTCCATTATGAAAGACCCTTTAACATAGTCAAAACACTCACAGCTGAGGTTTTACATTTGGTAACCTCAATGCACACGCGCGTGCACGCCACAATAACACAAACCCCTCGAGCGAGACACTTGAGTGAAACTCATCAACGAGCTAAAGATAAATCATATCATCTAATGTGTGAGGCCGTGCTGTAGGATATCTGGATGCTCTTGAATCAGTTTCCACACATCAAAAACCGTTCTGAAGTGGTTTTGATTGAACTTAGTTCTATAAAGGGCTCATATTCAACCCTTCTTGTAACATTTCATTTTTTCAGTGTGGTGTAAGTCAGGGTGTCTTGCACCATCATAACTCAGTTTTGCATTTTGTGTGTGGCTATTCTACACTTTATACATTTTCCATCTGATCTGCAGCTTTTAGACGGATAATCTGTGACTCTGACACACACTGGAATGTGACGTGTGTTGATAAGTTCCAGACACGTTCCAAAATTAACTTTTGGCTAAAATTGGCTGTTGAATTGACAAAATGTACCGGCATAAATAGTTCTTACCAGCCATAAAACTGTATAGGACTTTTATTATACACTGTCATATCAACAACCCTGAATTACTCTGATTTAAGTGTCACAAGCCTTAAGCACATAAAACAGTAACAATTCTTAATTCTTTAAGTAGGACATGTCGAAATGAATGACTTGTGGTTCACTAACCATAAAGAACCGGCTGAGTTCTCTCGAGGTAGCGCTGTATGTTTCACACTGTAGATTCAAAAGAATCAGATTAAAAGAGTCATCCATTTGGGAGTCAGACTACACTGGTCGTGCTGTGTATGTGTTTCATGCTGTTGATACAAAAGAACCGACTCATAAGAGTCATTTGTTTGGGAATCGGACTACACTGGTCACGCTGTCGATTCAAAGGAACCGACTCATAAGAGTCATTTGTTCGGGAATCGGACTACACTGGTCACGCTGTCGATTCAAAGGAACCGACTCATAAGAGTCATTTGTTCGGGAATCGGACTACACTGGTCACGCTGTCGATTCAAAGGAACCGACTCATAAGAGTCATTTGTTCGGGAATCGGACTACACTGGTCACGCTGTAGATTCAAAGGAACCGACTCACAAGAGTCATTTGTTTGGGAATCGGACTATACTGGTCGTGCTGTAGATTCAAAGGAACCGACTCATAAGAGTAATTCGTTTGGAAATCAGACTACAGTGGTTGTGCTGTAGATTCAAAAGAACTGACTCATAAGGGTCATTTGTGTGGGAATCGGACTACACTGGTCACACTGTAGATTCAAAGGAACCGACTCATAAGAGTCATTTGTTCGGGAATCGGACTACACTGGTCATGCTGTAGATTCAAAGGAACCGACTCATAAGAGTCATTTGTTCGGGAATCGGACTACACTGGTCACGCTGTAGATTCAAAGGAACCGACTCATAAGAGTCATTCGTTTGGAAATCAGACTACACCAGTTGTGCTGTAGATTCAAAAGAACTGACTCATAAGAGTCATTTGTGTGGGAATCGGACTACATTGGTCACGCTGTAGATTCAAAGGAACCAACTCATAAGAGTCATTTGTTTGGGAATCGGACTACACTGGTCACGCTGTCGATTCAAAGGAACCAACTCATAAGAGTCATTTGTTCGGGAATCGGACTACACTGGTCACGCTGTCGATTCAAAGGAACCGACTCATAAGAGTCATTTGTTTGGGAATCGGACTACACTGGTCATGCTGTCGATTCAAAGGAACCGACTCATAAGAGTCATTTGTTCAGGAATCGGACTATACTGGTCATGCTGTAGATTCAAAGGAACCGACTCATAAGAGTCATTCGTTTGGAAATCAGACTACACCGGTTGTGCTGTAGATTCAAAAGAACTGACTCATAAGAGTCATTTGTTCGGGAATCGGACTACATTGGTCACGCTGTAGATTCAAAGGAACCAACTCATAAGAGTCATTTGTTTGGGAATCGGACTACACTGGTCACGCTGTCGATTCAAAGGAACCAACTCATAAGAGTCATTTGTTCGGGAATCGGACTACACTGGTCACGCTGTCGATTCAAAGGAACCGACTCATAAGAGTCATTTGTGTGGGAATCGGACTACACTGGTCACGCTGTCGATTCAAAGGAACCGACTCATAAGAGTCATTTGTTCGGGAATCGGACTACACTGGTCACGCTGTCGATTCAAAGGAACCGACTCATAAGAGTCATTTGTTCGGGAATCGGACTACACTGGTCACGCTGTCGATTCAAAGGAACCGACTCATAAGAGTCATTTGTTCGGGAATCGGACTACACTGGTCACGCTGTCGATTCAAAGGAACCGACTCATAAGAGTCATTTGTTCGGGAATCGGACTACACTGGTCACGCTGTAGATTCAAAGGAACCGACTCATAAGAGTCATTTGTTCGGGAATCGGACTACACTGGTCATGCTGTAGATTCAAAGGAACCGACTCATAAGAGTCATTTGTTCGGGAATCGGACTACACTGGTCACACTGTAGATTCAAAGGAACCGACTCGTAAGAGTCATTTGTTCCCTGGTCACTTGGCTTACTGCAGGTTCTTTCAGTTCTACTCAAACCATTTAATGTTGCAGTTATTAGAGTTAACAGCCTACTGGTGAATTTTATTTAATTTATGCCAGAGCCGTTTTTCACTTGCAGTTGGTGTTTGACGAATGTAAATTTTGGATTTGGATTGTGGAAGTTTTGAGGAAAATAGTTGCAGCTCTCAGATTGTGTTTCCTCGGAACTCCAAATGCCCGAATGATTGCAGACGATTTTAATTCATTTACACTTCACGGTAATCGCCAATATTAGCACTGACTGACTGACTGAATGAATCAGAGAATTGCAGTGTGTCCTTTAAACTCAAGGCCTGTTGGAACATATTTCAGGGTGACGCTGACCCGCATTTTCAACACTTTGTTTTCCATTTGACCCCCTCTTCCTCGGCTCTCCATGCATCTTTAGAGTGATATCATCCGAGCAGGAAAGAGCTGTTAAAGAGCTTAGCACAACCGTTCAAATCCACCTTACATAAGTGGAACATCACATGATATGGTTTTTGCTAAATGCTTCAGTCGTAATAACACGAGGAGAGATTTGAGTGTCTGTAATGATAGACTGAGATTTTTACAAGTGAAAACGTCTCGCTGTGTTTGGGATTTACGTGCCCTCGCTCTCCCAAGACCTGTGTTCTTCAAAGACAGAGCAACGTGTCATCAACAGAGGGGATAACACATATCAAAACATGTTTACTGTGGCCTATACAGCATGTCACAGCAAGACTTAATCTCGCCGCTAATGCATCTGCAGAACTGGAGCTGATAATGTCTCACAACACAAATTTACACTCATGCTATAGATAATAAACAACTGAAGAATGTCAGATGTCAACCATTTGTACTGTTTAAAATCATATACCGCCCTAAACTAGTTTTCTGCATAATCAGTTAGCATATTTACATGTATGATCTTATGCTTAATAACCCAACAACATGTTTGGTCACGTAAACGCCTTAAACAGCTTTCCTTTATTACGGTAAATTCATAAACGGATTCAGCAAAAAACAATTTGCACGTGTAGATTTTTGTACATTACACTGATTTCACATTGCATGCTTCCTGGCTTATCCAATGAGCGCAAGTGTTATGGCAAGCCATTTCGACATTTAATTATGTGCGGGACATGAAAAATAGATATCAGCTATTTAATTTTCATTAGTTAATTCTTGTTATCCGCAATGGAATTACTACTAGTGAAAATGCTTATTTGTGATATCAGTAATTAGGTTTGCACTTGTAAAAATAAAAACTGACATCATTACACACGGAAATACCCATTCTTGATTTTCAACTGGTAAAAAACATTATTATTGATATAAAAATGCTATTTTAACTAGTAAAATTTCACAATGATCTGCCATTTACTTGTATTCAAAATGCAATTACAGATATCTATAATTTCTTAGTTGAAGTTCCAGTTTCACATATCAGCTACATATTTCTTATTACTAGCTAAAAAGAATTTTTGATATCAATACATACAGTAAAAAGTTTAGTTGGATTTATACATACTGTATCTTGGTGTGTATAGTTTTGTCAATACATTTCTTGAAAGCAAGAAATTGTGCAAATGTAGTCCAAAAGACTGTATATACAATTTTTTAGTCCTATTTTGAAAATTACTTACAAAGATATTCTGAAGCATTTAACTAACCAGATGGAAATCCAGAAAGCACACATATGTTGCCGACGTCTGTGAAAGAGCATTTTATTTTGTACAAACATCTAAAAAACATCTTATAAAGCACAAATGTATGAACAGTCTACATTGTAAATATTAAAAAAACATCTGCTGAATGTCATTCTAACGTTTGTCCAGGAACATTTTAGCGGTATGTTTCAGATGATTACTAGTAAAAATCTTCTGTGTGAAAACACGCAATTCAAAACGTTTCGGCAACGTACGTGTGCTAGCATGAAAGTTGATTGTTGTTAGATACAATTCAGATAAGTATAAAATGATTTTGGATTAATTTTGAATGATCTAACCAGATGTGCATGTTTTATGCTAATCTCAGAAGATACACGGTAAACAAGTTTATTATACTGTAGTTGTGCTTTTTCAAATTTGTTCTTTTTATTAAATACTTTTTACATTTAAGAATCGTTTTAGGCCACATCTGCACTAACTAACCTGTTTCAGTTGGAAAACTCTGTTTTCGGTTTTCTGAACGTCATCGTTTTTCAAAGTATTCGGTAATTCGGAGAGCGTTTTCGAAATGATTTCTTTTTGCCGGAGGAAAACAATGAAAGTGAAATGAATGCGTTTTCAAATACAAAACGTATTGATGTGGACGTGGCCTTTGCTAGTTTCCATTAAATTTGTATTTCAAGGCCACATTTCTTTTTTCTTTGTAATTAATTTAGTTAAAAAAAATTTGTTTACGAAAATGTTTTTAAAACAGTAGATTTCGTCTTTTGTTTAAGTTTTAGCATATGATGAACTCATTGTTCAGTTTCCTAACCTCATTGTTTTCCAAAGTATGCGGTTATGGAAAGTGTTTTAGAAACTTCGCTTTCGTTGGACGAAAACGGCGTTCTAGTGTGGACGAAAGGCAGAAACGTAGCGAAATGAGTGCATTTTCAAACGAAAACATAATAGTGTCGACGTAGCCATAGTGAGTTTCAGCATTGTATTGTTAGTTTCAAATTTTTTATTTCATTGCCACATTTCAATTTAATTTTGATTTAATTTAGTAATTTTAATAATTATAGTTGTGCTGTTCGTAAAAAAATTTTTTTTTTTAAAACAATAGTTTTCCTGGCCTGGGTATCTCATTGAGTATTGACGCTGACTACCACCCCTGGTATCGCGTGTTCGAATCCAGGACGTGCTGAGTGACTCCAGCCAGGTCTCCTAAGCAACCAAATTGGCCCGGTTGCTAGGGAGGTTAGAGTCACATGGGGTAACCTCCTCGTGGTCGCTTTAATGTGGTTCTCGCTCTCGGTGGGGCACTTGGCGAGTTGTGCGTGGTAACGAGCTCAACAAGTCATTAACGGTTTAACGGTCTCAGAAGCGGAGATTCGTCCTCCGCCACCCGGATTGAGGCGAGTCACTACGCCACCATGAGGACTTAGAATGCATTGGAATTGGGCATTCCAAATTGGGGAGAAAAAGGGGAGAGAATAAAAAAATAAAAACAATAGTTTTCGTCTTTCGCTTTAGTTTTAGCATAAACTCAGTTTTCAGTTTCCTAAACTCATAGTTTTCCAAAGTATGTGTTATGGAAAGTTTTCGGTTGTGAAATACAACGAGAAGCGTAAATGTAGCTAAATTAATGCATTTTCAAATTAAAACATTGGCCTTCGTTTAACAATGAATTGTTATTTTTAGTAAAGTTTTTATTTCATGGCCACATTTCAATTTCTTTTTTCTTTTCTTTTTTCTTTTAAGTAATTATAGTGAAGTACTATGCATTTTTTTTTTCCGTTTACTATTTTTTTTTAAAACAAGAGTTTTCGTCTTTATTTTTAGGATACGATATTAACCATGTTGGTTATAAAGCTACACAAGGAAACTTTAGCATTTCGTAGTTTATCAGTAGCTGTGTTGTTTCGTTCCTCTGTTTGCTTTTTTACAGTATTCGTTTTTTTTTTCATAGCGCCAATGGAGTGCATCCCTGGGTCGTCCTGCGTAGCTCAACGGGGCCCCTGCACACGTCAGACCCCCTTCAACCACATCACTGTCTCCAAGAAACGCAACTGGCTGCATCAAAGCTGCGCCCACCCTCTCCTGCACCCTGAGGACATAACAGCGCCCCCTGCAGCGGAGCAGGATCATATACACTCACAAACTCACCCTCCATCCAGTGCAAGCCTGCCTAAGGAAGCACAACCTCGGTCCCGGCGCCTCCCATTACCCGGGGCCAGTGTGAAACCCAGTCGAAACTCATCCCAAACGCCCCGTCGCCCAGATCCAGCTGAGGAGAACGATGCAGACGACGAAGGAGAGATCTGGTACAACCCCATTCCTGAGGATGAGGAGGGTGGCGTTCCTCACTGTGTCCTCGCCATCAGGGGGGCCCAAACGAAGGGGAGTGTAGGGGCGACAGAGGGGTGTATAGGCGGTGAGGGGGGCTGCAAAGAGATGGCACAGTCAAGTGTTTTGCATTCCAGTGAAACCTTCCAGCTGCACAGACAGATGTTTGCGTGCAAGACACAAGAGGAGAGCCTCATTATCAAAGCGACAGGTAAACCCATCTGTCTCTCTTCATTCATTTCTCACTTATCTGAAGATCTCCCTCTGGCTCTGTCCCAAAACCTAGTGAGCTGCTACGCTGTCTTGGGAACTACCTTCAAAGATAGCATTAGCTTGTTGCTAAGCTAACAGCATGACATTCTATGAAGCATAAAAATACTGCGTAAAATAATAGAATAAAACAGAATTAAAAAATTGTTGGAAAATCTCCATATGCAATTGGCATTAATTGAAAATGAATGATATTATTGCAATGATCTTGCTGATGATATAAAAATTAAGCATTATTGTGATGATTTTAATGCTCTTTTGTTTTTTAACCACTGCTTTTTCAAACGTCATCACACTAATTTCACATTAT
>NC_059372.1:3705287-3712787 GCF_019703515.2 Myxocyprinus asiaticus
AGAAAACAGGTGGTACTTCATACTTGATTACTTGCACTACTTGATTACTTGGGAACAAGATTACTTGCGGTATTTTTTTAACACGTAATTTTTTACATAATTAATAGCACTAAATTAACACGTTAAATCGACAGCGCTAATATATATATATATATATATATATATATATATATATATATATATATATATATATATATATATATATATATATATTTTATTTGTAATTATTTAAATATAAGTATTTATAATTATTTCATCATTATATATTGAATTATTGTTATTTGAGGGGCTTTCTTAGCAAATATTTATTCATGCGATTAATTAATTCGCATACTGTGTAATTAATTCGATTACAAATTTGATTGATTTTCAGCCCTAGTTTAAAGAAACAGGTTAAAAAAACAAGTTAAGCTCCGTTTACAGCGCATGTGGCTTAACATATGTGTCGTCCCTCCTTTGTTTAAACTCAGCACCTTTAAGCTGGGGTAGAAGACAATATTTTAACACTGAAACAATTAAATGGGGTTTTGTTTACATTTCATTTTTGGGCAGTTGAAGATTGAACATTCTGTCAATGTAAGTCTATGGGATTTTTCTGGGTTTTGATAGTCCGCTGTGCGCAAACCGTAATTCCGTAATAAAAATAGTCTTTCTCCTTCTTTCTAATGGCCTCTTCATACTGGCATCTCTCTCTCTCTCTTTCTCTTTCTGTCTCTCTTTAACAGAATCAGGTCTTTGTTTTATCCGGGCGGGTAAGTAGCAGATCAGACAGCGGGTGTTGAGGGAGACCCTGATCTGCGGCAACAGAGCTGCTCTTGTAGTAATGCAGACGAACATGTCATATGGTCAGAGAGAGGGAGAGGAAGGAAAGCGATCTACGTTGCATGTACGACTTTAATAGAAATCTGATTTGTCAGCCGTTGCATAAGGACTGCAGTCACATGCTGCTGCCTCTTCGGCGATTCCTCGTAAAATGAATCTACTTATCGTGAGAGGAAGAGTGAATTACGCTGAGGCTGATGCAGTGATTTAACCGCAGCGCTCTCGGCCACTGAAGGTCCTCTGTGATATTCTGGAATATCTCTCTGCTCTGGAATGTTCCACAGATGTCCTGTGTTTGTGATTTGTGAGACTGAGCTGGGAAGGGACTTTTTGGGATATATGAAGTTATTATGTTGTGTGTGTGTGTGTGTGTGTGTTGACAGTAAATGTGGTCTGAAAGGGAGCAAACAGACGAGAAGGAACGAGAGAAGGAATAATGGGCTGAGATGGACCAATATTGTTGTTTTTTTATGTATACAATTGTACGTAAATGTCTGATATCCAATATGCAAACTGATTTTTAATTAGTTTCTGCTTTTTGGCATGATAATAACCATAATAATAATAATAATAATAATAATAATATCTCAATAAATCATCAGACTACAGCTATAAAATATAGCATGCATTATGAATATTTGAATAATGTTAATATTATTATTATTTATTCCATTATATTTATGCAAAGTTATTTTGCGATCTAAATGTCTCACTGTAATGCTTAAAATTTTATGCGTGTCTCACTTGAGAAAGAGAGGTTGCGTTGTAAAAAGTAAGTACTTTATAATGCTATAGAAAATTAATCAACACCTTGGAATGTCTGTTACCCAATCAGAATCAAGAATTCCACAATAGAGCACAACAGTGCCCGCCCACTTTTTCAGCCGTCTGGGTTCCAGAAGTATTTTCCCCATTCATTTCTTCCATAGACTTTTCATAAAATCCTTTATTAAAGAGTTGTGCACCATGAACCAAACCAACCAGCTCCGAGGAGAATCACAACATCACTAAATTTGTTTTTAGGCAATAAAGTATTTGAAAATCGGACAAAAAGACACAGGTGCAAGACTGTGTACTTACCGTCTTTCATGAGGGCACAAACTATAATCCCATAAAGAATGGTGAATAATGTAATTGAAAAAAATATATATAATATATATAAAACTATTGATTTTAGGTTGTTGATTATAAGTACAGAAACATTATATTTTACATTATACCGCAAAATATACCGATATGTACAAATATACAGAGACTGACTTGATTACGTAATTTACAGCGCGGCATGGGAGCACGCGGTCGCCCCGAGGCACGTTTTCACGGGTTTCATTGGCCACGGTTCTCTGATTGGTGGATCCTTCTCTGCTGTACCGTGGGTAATGTAGTTGTTTACTATAAATTAATCTATCAAACACGATTTTTTAAACAATGAAGATGAAATAACGTGGACGGATGGCTTCAATGGAAGCATATACCATCAGTGGATAACAGGGCCGTCCCAAGCCTTTATGGGGCCCAGGGCTGGATTAGTAATCTGGCATACTGGGCATTTTCCCAGTAGGCCGACGCACTTTGGTGCTGATCAGGGGCGGACTGGCCATCGGGAAAACCGGGCGGGCCGGTGGGCTGGCCGTGAAATGGGCCGAATGGGCCGCGATAAGCTGAAATGAGCCACCACGTTATGCAGAACGGGCCACAAAACGGTTCCGCGATATGCCAAAGGGGGCAGCAATATGCAGAAAAGGACAGCGACACCCCCCCGCTCAACAACTTCACGATTTGACAGTTTCTCTTCCCAGTCCACCCCTGAAGGGGCCCTAAGCAGAATTTGATTTGGGGCCCCTTGGTGTCGCCAATACAATTGACTGTTGTCAATGCTTGATTATTCGCACACTATAAAATCTAACACACCCATTATCAATTTTATTAGTTGTAGCTGTGTTGCTTACATCATACATTTACATTTATGCATTTAGCAGACACTTTTATCCAAAGCAACTTACAGTGCACTTATTACAGGGACAATGCCCCCCGGAGCAAGCTGGAGTTAAGTGCCTTGCTCAAGGACACAGTGGTGGTGGCTGTGGGGATCAAACCAGCAACCTTTTACTAGTTAAAGATTACTAGTTATGTGCTTTAGCCCACTACATCACCATCATACCAATGTCTGCCTGGCACAGTTTTTAATTGTAACAGTAGCAAACCCACAAGAGTATTCAGAACATTCAACTACAAATAAAATAACTTAAGATAAACAGCATCTTCTTATATAAAAAATGCTGCTTTTCTTCAGTCAACTAACTGTCTGACTGTGCTTGCATCCTGCAGCCCGTTAACATAATATTGTGTTTAATATTGCGTTTTTGTATAATTACCATTCTCCACTGACATAATATATCACAAAAAACAAAAAAAATCAAGCTGTCATTTTATGTGCTCTTGGGGGCCCCCTGGTGGCCACGGGAGCCCGAAGCAACCACTTAGTTCGCTTATGCCTAGGGCCAGCTCTGATGAACAACCTCGTAGCTCACGGTAGGTCTGTCTTTAAAGGTTTATAAGTTATAGTTGAAAATCATTTCAATTATGGGATAAAATAACGGGGTTTTTACTTCCAGAACCAGACTGTTGGTTCTGTTGATATCCCATTCATTTTCTCCATAGAAAAATAGATTTTTAGATAAACTTTTAAATACAGACCTACCGTGAGCTACGAAATTGTTATGTGATGGTATATGCTTCTGTTAAAGCCATCAGCCCCCATTGTTGCTTAATTTTATTTAAAATTGTGAGTAATAGTGGAATTTCTGGTGAAGAACTACACTACCCATAAATCCAGAAGAGAAAGATCCACCAATCAGAAAATCGCTGTCAACAAAGGGCGCAAAAAGAGCTCGGCAGCGAATGTCCAATCCCATGACGCACTGTGAATAATGCATTCGAGTTGGTCTCCCTACAACTCTTAATTATTTTGCAATTAATTATTTTTATTTTTTTCAATTTGGAATGCCCAATTCCCAGTGTGCTCTAAGTCCTCGTGGTGGCGTAGTGACTCGCCTCAATCTGGGTGGTGGAGGACGAATCTCAGTTGCCTCCGCGTCTGAGACCGTCAATCCGCGCATCTTATCACGTGTCTTGTTGAGCGCGTTACCGCGGAGACATAGCGTGTGTGGAGGCTCACGCTATTCTCCGCGGCATCCACGCACAACTCAGCACGCGCCCCACCGAGAGCGAACCACATTATAGCGACCACGAGGAGGTTACCCCATGTGACTCTACTCTCCCTAGCAACCGGGCCAATTTGGTTGCTTAGGAGACCTGACTGGAGTCACTCAGCACACCCTGGATTCGAACTCACGACTCCAGGAGTGGTAGTCAGCGTCAATACTCGCTGAGCTACCCAGGCCCCCTGCAATTAACTTCTTAATCTTAAGTATATTGATTCAATACTCACAACTTTAAGTCAATAGTTTTACATTTTTTAAATGATGTCATTTGCAGTGCTTCACAGGATTGTTGTTCAGTGCACAGTTTGTTCCTTTGTGTTTTTGTCCAATTAAAAAAATATTTTTTGCTTTAAATCAAAGTTTATAATGTTGTGATTTACCTCAGAGCTGGTTGGTTTAGTTCATTGCTTACAACTCTTTTATGAAAGATTTTATGAAACCCCATGGGGAAAAAAAATGAATGGAAAAACAACATTTCCGCAACCAAGAAGGCTGAAAAAGTGGGTGGGCACAATTACGCTCTATGGCATGCTATAAAATACACTTTAAACACACACTCAAGCGTTACTGGGATTATCTCAGGGTCAGCTAAGACCTCGGGGGCAAATTTCATAATGAATAGGGCAATTTACTTATGCAACCCCCTCTTTTTCTTCCAACAGATGCGTCAGAGCAGTCCACTGGTGGTCTGTCTCCCTCCTCTAGTCCAAACCCGGCTAAAAGAAGCAACGCTATGAACTGGTCTCTTCCCGATAAAATCAAGTCACCGCGGACTGTCCGAAAACTCTCCATGAAGATGAAGAAATTGCCCGATCTCAGTCGGAAGCTTAGCGTTAAAGGGAACCTCGCTAGCAGTGCGGCAGGCAGTAACAGCCAGTCAGAGCCTAAAGCCAGTAGGATGCCAGAACTGGGGCATTCCCAGTCCCGATGGTCGCCAGCAGGTGTAGCGACTGCATTGGCGAGCGGTAACGTGATTTGGCGGTACCATTTGGACAGCAGCGTTTCAACACGACACAACTGTGATAAGAGACGGAGCAACAGTGGCGGTGTTCCCAAATCGGCCAGTAAGGGAGGTTACCTCAGCGACGGGGACTCACCCGAACTTGTGGCGAAGTCAGGCAATCATGGAACGTCAGAAAGAAAGAACACCAAAGCTCGGGAACGGGATCCTAACGGGAACGGCGGAAGCCAGAAGCTTCCCGGCACGGAGCTGGATATCGATGCCTTCCGGTCGTACAGTTTCTCCGATCAGCCGAAGTGTCTAACATATATCTCTGGACTTATGAGTCTGCACTTTTATGGCGCAGAGGACCTGAAACCTCTGCGGGTCGATTCCCGTGATGTCTACTGCGCCATCCAAGTGGATTCCGTCAATAAGGCCCGAACGGCGCTTTTGACGTGTCGCACGGCCTTCTTGGACATGGACCACACCTTCAACATCGATTTGGAGAATGCTCAGCACCTTAAACTCGTTGTGTTTAGCTGGGAGTCGATGCCGCGGCGAAACCGCGTGTGCTGCCATGGAACTGTAGTTCTGCCTGTGCTGTTCCGCGTGAGGAAGACACACCAGCTCGCGGTCCGTCTGGAGCCACGCGGAATGATCTATGTGAAGTTGAGCCTGATGGAGCAGAGGCAAAACTCTCTGGATGGCCAAGACGGTGACCACGTGTCGCAGGTGTTCGGCGTGGAGGCTCGGCGCGTGGTCGAATGGGAGGCGTCTGGACTGATGGTTCCGCTGCTCATCGAGAAGTGTATCGCTGAGATCGAGAGGAGGGGCTGCCAGGTGCGTGGACAAAGTAATTCTTTGTGGTTCTTTCATCTGTATGCATCCCACTTACCAATTCTGTAATTTAAAGATAAATGGGCGAATTCACTAAGCAGTTGCGCCACTTCCACGCAAAACTCATACTCGTCATATTCACTAACAACCCACAATCTGTTTTGAGCAGGCGCAATCAGCGCTGAAATAGTGCTGCATCTTGATGATTTAACTAGTCATTGTCATTCCTTTCCTCACAAACACGCCTCCTTTCTATTTAAATTAGGCTTATTGTAGTTTGCTCATTGCTTTATTCTCAAAGCTCTGTGCGCAATTAACATCGTGCAATAACCACCTGAGGTAAGCAGGCAGTAAACTAAATTTTACAATATTTAAAGGAAATGTTTTAGTACATTTTCCATCAATCATGGCAACAGTTTTTCATCAAATATTGATCAGATATTGGGGAAGAGCTTAATGATCTGGCATATACAGTATACTATGCACGATGTAGTCGAGTGCACAATAAACAGGTCGCAATTCATCCTTAAGCTACGTTTAAGCAGCGTTTTCGTTTCCGAAACGCTCTTCGTCCACACTGACGTTTTTAAGGGTTCTCCAAAAGTTTCTCGTCCACACTGAAAACGTATGAAATCTCTTAAATTCCATTTACTGTGCATACACATAAATCACCATTCCACATACGGTCTGAAACGCAATTGTCCTCATTTTCCATCTCCAGACAGCAATTCCGAATAAATTCCCATCGCCTTTCAAGGAATGCAATGTGAAGGTTGTACAAAGTAACATTTATCTTTAACAGCACTATTAAAGTGAATATCAGGCACAACAACACCTCTACAACACAGGCCGCCATCTTGATTGTTTTGGGTTGGATGGATCACATGACTGTGTCACATGACAAAAAATACATCCGTTTTCAGATATGTCCGTTTTCCCTGTCCACACTTCAACGAGAAGACGGCATTTTCAAATTTATCTACTTGGGATAGCGTTTTCGAAAAACTACGTTTTTGATATACAAAAATGCAGTCTCAGTGTGAACATAGAGAAAAAGATGCGTTTTTAACTAAAACATTTTAGTGTGGATAGTGTGCGCTTTTTTTGGATGTACACTTTACATCCTTTACACTTGTTGATTTCACGTTTTTTTGGAGTACACTAGCATTTAGATGACCTCAAAGCTAAAACACAGAATAAAAGCCACAAAACTTCAAGATTGATTACACAGGGTTTTTAAAATCTTGAAGTCCAGTTTAATGAATAGAGACAGCTTTAAGTGAACCATTTGTAAGTTAACTTCCTGAATAGCATCAACACTTTCTAAATGTTTGTTGAGCAGCCTGGCATGTCAACATCTGGCTGACCACTGACGTGAGACTGGGGCGGGACTATCTGTTTGTAATTTTCCAATTCGTTTGGTGCTGCTGGTGGTGCAGAAATGGCACAGTTTGCCTTGAAATGTATCTGAAGTCCTCTGTCATTTGTAAGGTTCGGTTAAAGTTAGCTCACCAAAGTCCTTGTCCACTGACATTACACTTACACACAAGCTTCGCAAGGCCTCTCCATGGTTTGTGTACCCAGGCATATTGCCAAATTCCAGCCATTCATCTCCATTATAAACCTGCACACACACACTATCTATTTCTGTTACAGTGTCACCCAGATTTTAAA